>NW_010117856.1:47540-91673 GCF_000699245.1 Pterocles gutturalis
CCCCGTGAGAAAAAAAAAAAAAAAAAAAAAAAAGAAGACCCCACCACAACAGAAAAATTAGGACTCAGGTATTTCATACTAAGCCCTGAAGATTAGTGGAAACTCATGAGTTTCATCCCCTGGGGGCCTCAGTTTCCTATCTGTCCATTAGGTCTTGTCACTGAACAGGAATGTTGCAAGAATAATTTAATATTTGTGGGACAATAAACAATCAAAACAATAAGTATTTCAGTTAATTCACAAAGGACGGCACAGGGGGAAATTCACCTTTATCTTTCCGCAAGACTATTTAGTGTATTGAGATGTGGAGATAAACAGTTAAAAAGCCCATTCACTTAACCTTAGGCACTTCCCAGAAGCCCGTATGTCAGGATCCAAGTTGTTTTCAGCTCCCTTTAAAGCAGGTGACAAACTCAAGTGGCCAGAGTCACTATCTGGAGATTCGTTTCTCCTCCAGCTAAAGAAGGAGCCCATGGTGACTTGGCACCTCTCTGGAGTGCCTGGAGTGGGTGGGATGAGCTCAGAATGCAGCAGCCACTCTCCAGGCTCTTCTTCGAATGTCCCACAGTTGTATGGGAAAAGCCTGGGCAGCGGTGCTCGCTGCCAAGGGAGAGGGAGGCAAAAAGTATTTCCAGCAGTGGTATACACCCTGCCATAACTTTTAACCTTTTATCTTGGGAAGGATCTTCCAATGCTGTTTCTTAATAAGTGATATTTATGTTACAGAAGTTCCTGAAAGCCTCCAGCTCAGTCATGCCAAGCGTTGAACAAACAGAGTTGTGAATTATTTTCCATCACAGACGGCTGTGTATAATTCTGCATCAGTATTTGGACTAAGTATCTTCATCAAAAGTGACCTAAATTTTACTATATCACACACCATGAAGGCTCAGACAACTTAGCTGTCAGGATCTTTACAAAGTCAGGCCACTTTCATTAAAGATTGTGTACACCAGGAAAAGAAGCATGTGCCACACTTTTGGCATATCCTAAGTCACATTAAAGTTAATGCACCATTAAGAGAATCGCTTGAGGTCTAACATAGGACTGTCTGGCAACCAGGAGAAAGCGCGCAGAGGCCAGGAGCACTCACGAAACCGGAGAGAGATGTAATGACTTCCTTATGACCCATCTCCAAACTGCACTGAGTGCAGCTCTGGCACAGGAGAGAGTCTGGCCTACGGTGTGTAAATAAATAACAAATGAGCGAGTCGAAGCGAAGGCAGAGATGAATGAAGTGGTTCATGCAGCACGGCTATAGTTTTACGCTCTCTCCAGGCTACGGAAGGCAAGCCATCATACTTTGGTTCAGGTTCTCAAAATCATTTTCAGTGCCACAAAGGGTGACTCTTTTTTTTTTTTTTTTTTTTTTTTATGAAAGCCCTAATTCTGGAGCTGTCTTCTGAAGATAAATAGAGCCAAGAGGGATAGTACTTTTCAACAAAAGCATTAATAAGTGATTGTCACTACATGGATAAATGTAACCTTGGACTGAAAGCAAAGTATAATTCACGTTAAATTAATAGGTTAATCTTTAAATTGATTAATAAACTTCAAAATCAGCCTGCACATTGGATTTTTCTAAAATCTACATGAAAGCCCATTTTCTATCTAAAGAGATCAGGAATACAATTGCTAGCAAGACTAAAGCAACACTTATAAAAGGGCAGGTTTTAAAGCAATTCCAAATCAATGTTGGCAATTTGTTCTTGTGGATTGCATGAATTGCCTGCTGTACTCAAGAATTAAGTCCTCAGAGTAATGGAGTTGTGACATTTACCTTTTTCTAGCCAGCAATAGCCAGACTAGGTCCAGACACCTGCTGTAATCTCACTAGCAAGTCCAGAGAGGGGTGATGATCAAGCAATATACTTCAAAATATTATGATCAGGCTGAACAAGGTGGCTGGGGACAGATGGCAGACAGCTCAGCTGGCAGATGTCTGGTATCCTTCATTTTGGGAAGAGGGAATACGTGAACGCGTCTAGGAAAGGTGGGTGGTGGCTTCCTCTGCATGAGAAAAAGTTAATTTAAGTCTGTGTTACTTTAGTAAAAAAACTGCTGAGAGAAGGTGTCATCATATAGTTCTGGATGAAAGAGAATCAAGGGGACATGATGCTCCATTGATCATCTAAAAGTTTCTAACCACCTGTGAGTAAAAGGATTGATTGTGTCTGGCTGGGAGCTTGCAAGAAAGCATCATGATGAGAAAGCAAGATGGAGGAAATTGTGTATCTATAGCAGAAGCTCAGCAGCAACAGCTACGCTACAGCAGCAAGAAGAGCATGCCTAGGTACTTCACCTGTAGTTTTTGGGCTTTGTCAAGCCCTTTTTGCTGGAATGTGTCACTGCAGGGCCAGGGATCTGGTCTCCAGCTGCTCCTCCAGGGAGTTCACATTGGTGGCCCTCTGGCTCATCACCCCAAGTCTCCTTACTGTAGAAAACTGGCACAGAGAGTGGAAGGTGTCCTTGCCCATGGCAGGGGGGTTGGACTAGGTAATCTCTGAAGGTCAATTCCAACTCAAACCATTCTATGATTCTATCACTCTGGGGACCATGTTTACAGATCTGCACCCTAGTGAGCCAAAGCTGAACAATACGTTTCCAGCCTCTATCAGTTAAGGCAGTGATAAGACCTGAAGCCTACATGGCAGGAATGACTGAAACATTGGGCCGGAAAGGGATTATCCCAATAGAGAGCATCATGGAGGCAGCATGTGCCTGCTCAGGACACTGCCAATCACTCTGGCTAGAAGGATCCCCAGACCACAATGACCAAAAGAAACTTCCCAGATGTTCCCTCAGCTCCCCCAGCATAATGGCAGCTTGGTGCCAGGGACTGCCATATGGATGCCACAGGATCACATAGGAAGGAAGACACCTCAGGAGGGCTCTGATCCCACCTGCAGCTCAGAGCTGGCTCAGCTGAGATGCAGACCAGGCTGCTGGGTCTGCTCAGACTACAGAAAGGACTGTCTCCTTCTAGAGGGAGGACATGCAAACAAGGCTGCAGATGGTCTGGATAAGAAGAGAAAAGCACAGGCACCATCTGGCAAGGGGGTGCCGATGGCTGGACTGGTAGGTTCAGGGGGAAAGGAAATTGCCTCCTGGCTTAGCAGATTGACATGTTCAGCAGCACATCTTTTATATACTTACCGAAGCATTACAATCTCCTTGCCCAGACTGGGTGGAAGGCAAAGAGTTTATATTTTCACCCGGCTTAGTTTTGTTTTGTTTTGTTTTTTGAGGAAGACTAGGATAAATTAGGAGGAAACCTAAAAGGCCCTCCTCTGTGAGCTGAGGAGTGAGGATGACCAAAAGGCTGGGTGGGGAGATGATGCCTGCTTACTAGAAATAATGGGAATAATTAAACACTAATCTGACTTGCCTGGACAGATGGATTTCCAGCAAAACAGAGCAATGAAATAGCACATGCCCCCAAGGGGAGCTCCTGAGCAGTGAAGCATAATTCTTGCCTGAGAGTTAAATCTTAGTACGACTCTGCTGTGAAATTACTGCACTGCTGAAAATACACACACAGACATGCAATGCACACTGACTGACACTGGAAGAAAAGCTGTGTTGGCATTTACAAGATTGTAAGGTCAAAGTTAATTTTGTCAGATTTACTAATTGTTTTCAAACTGTGTCTTTTGTTTAAGCTGATTTAAAAGTAAACTCTGACTTACTGTGATTTGGTTTTAAATACCTTTTGGTAACAGTCATTCTGAATTATAAATAGCTTCATCCTTCTTCCTTCTTATCAAACTTTGACATATGCAAGATAATAAGAGGGATTTTAGAAATATTGATGCAAACCAGCCATCCCCGAATCATGTTAAGTCAATAGTCCCTTAGAGTTAATGTTCAGATCACAGAGGGAGTGGGTAGTAAGGGGTTGGGGAAGGGAGAGAGACTTCTATGGCTTTTGAGCCATAACTGATTCATTATTCATGCCATTTAAAATTGTCAAAGACAATTTTTGTAAGCATGCATCCATTTCCCTTCTGTTTAGAGAGGTATATGGCAGCATGACTACAAGTGAACACAGTTAAAAGAAGATAGTCACGGCGTAGCGCATACTGTAAGTGGATTGCTGTCATCACTAAAGCTAAACCAGGGGGACTGCGGGGAAGATGAGATTTCATACTAGCATTTGTCTACACTTGTGTTCCTGGAGGTATTTCTGTGCTCCGCTTCGTTCCTTGAGACAATAACATTTTCATTCTCTAAATAAAGGTTTGTTAAATTTGCTTTCCTGGAAGAAACATTCCAGGGACTGAATCAGGGCCTCTCTGTCCACGGATGTCCATGTACTGAGAAATACTACACTCAATTAGCAGGAAAGGAGTGGCACAAGAGGCAGGAGAATTACAGACTCCCCCTTGGATTTTTTCACTGTGTTTGTTCTGAAATAGCCTGGATCTGATCCCCCAGTCATTAGTTATATGACCAAATTTTGTACATGTGAGAATGATCACTGACTTCAGTGGGAATGCTCCTGTGTAAAATACTTCATATAACTCAAGTGTTGGAAGGACTGAATACTGTGTAAAATGGTTGCGTTTTCTGCGACTTCTCTGTCCTCTCTGTGTTTTCAAGTCATGGCCTGTCATTTTATTGGCATGACAATCTTTTCCTTGGAGAACCAGTGGAGCTAGGAGACAGCAAGTTGGTTTTTTTTTCTATTGCAAAAAAGATGTGATATATCTCCAGAAATGTAGTCTGCAAGACATGTAAAATAATCCTTCTGTCCTACCTCAGCATTGATTGAGTCTCAGTTTGAGTGCTGTACCCAATTCTGGGCATCACACTTCAAGAAGGCTACAAATCAAGTGAACAGGGAGTCCAGAGGTGAGTAAGTAGAATAATCAGAAGTCTAGAAAACATGACTATGGATGCAGAGGATATGGAGATGGCACAAAATAATTTTGCTTAATCTAAAGAAGACAGAGGGAGACATGACAACAGTCTACAAGTATGCAAGGGGCTATCACAAAGAGTAAAGTCTTAATCTCTTCTCCACATGCATACAATAAAAAGACGATTCCCACTTGCAAAATGGGGTATTCATGTCCCTTAATATTTGAACAACCTTCTAGCTTTAGAAATAAGAGAGCAGTCAGCTTTTTTTGCCTGGAGAAGAAGGATGGAGATGGTGGAATTTCTTTCACTGAATGCCTTCAGACAAATATCTGCAGCTATGAACAGCTGATCCTCTGTACTGGCAAGGGGGTGGTTAGAGGAGCTTGTGAGGTCCTCTCCAGCCCTATCTTCTGTTAATATGATCAACAAAATTCACAGCTACTTTGTAAGGACAGAAGTCTTGTTACCAGGAGTAGAGAAAAGACATAAAGGACCAAAACTGATTGCTTTCAGACCTCAAATGTAGCTTGTAAAACATCAATAATGTTCTGGTTTGATTAGTGAAAGATGAAGAAACAACTTGAAAAGAACAAACACAAAACTGTAATATGACTCTTTTGGGGAATGATTTTCTTCCTCCTCCAGGATCCCTTTATCATTTTTCTTCCTGATCTTTGGATTTTAACTTGAGGTGGAAAAATGTAAATGACATCACCAAGATGACATTAAAGCAGCTTCTTACTTCAAACCCTTTTTGCCAAAAAAAAAAAAGGACTATTATTTACAACAGTGATATTTATAATGATGAAATTTATATTCTTTGCTATGTCCAAAATATAAGTAACAGACCTGAGAACAAGTAATACCCACTTCCATGCTACACTAATTTGTCAGAAACAAAATCTTGCAAATTCTGGTGTGACTCTTTTCAAAAGTGAATGGAAACGAGATCTAATGACATCTAAGTAATCTACTCAGGTTGCTAAGGCTGAACAGGAGATACTTTTGATGGAAATCTGAGACTGAGCAGGTACATGAAAATACAGAAATCAAAATGTAATTTTCCTTTGTTTTATCATTTGAAACAGCAGCTCCATTTTGCTTATGGAGGGAGAAAGTTGCAAAAAACTAGGGAGATAAATTAATGCAAGAAGAAATTGAGCTGTCTTTCTCCTTAAAAAAAAAAAAAAAGGAAAAAAAGTTCAGCATGGATCCATATGGTGTGAGATTTCTCTTCTGTGACATTTTTATTAAGGTTATGTATATGACCGTTCATCTTCATTCTGCTGGTGCTAATTGCTGTCTATTGGACCCTTCGCTACTGTGTACAGAGAACACATGCTTCCCCTCGACACTGCCATCGCCGCGGGTGCACTGGATTGTTCTGCTGTCCTCAGATAGGAACCTGCTGCTGCTGCCTGACTGCAACAGCTGGGAATATTCTGCTTTTAAAAGCTTATCTTGTTGATACTTGAGTTGAGCTATTACACAGTGGAACAAGCAAACAGAATGAATGGACCCTCTGCGGGCAACTTATGGTAACAAAAAAAGCTTCCATGTGCTTTTGAATGTGTCTCCTGTCTTGGAATTGACAGTGATGTTTAGCATAGATGTTTCCTGCGAAGAAGACATGATGGTATAGAGCCAGGAACAGGCTAAAAAGAAACAACATGCACAGAAGATGTGTTCAGCACTTAAGCTTCTCTGCAACTCTAAGCAACATTTAGAGATCAATTTTGCAATGGTTTACTCATGCAAACAGCCCCACTGAAATGCAAGGGGCTGCTTTTTTGTCTAGAACAGCTAATTCGATTAAGAATTACTTTTATGCACAAAATGAGCATGCAAAGCATATCCTCTTGATCTTCTACAGAGCTTTTAAGAATAGACTAAGACTAAGAATAAGGTTGTTTATTTATCAGCATTGTGTCCATGCACACAGATATATATTGCATGTACAAGCAGATCAGAGCACAGAAACACAAATATTCCCATGTTATGGATGGACCACCCAGAGAAATACAGAGATCTATTAATTTTGCTTATCACTTAGACTCCAATTTAACAAAACATCTAATAGTGTCATGAATTTTTCTGTCATGAAGGAAGTGTTACAATCATCTAATCTGACTTCCTGCGTAATGCAGACTGTAGGATTTTCCTGAGCAATTCTGACTTGCACATCCATGTATTTTAGTTCAAACTGGAAGAGTTAGCAGCAGCAATAAGAGCAATTATCAGATCTAGGTTCATGAAACTAGTGAATGTTAAACCATTACCTTCTTAACGCACTGCCTTTTGTGAATGGTGCTGTGCTTAGCCATGCCCCAAACTGCACACCAGCCGGGCTACAGACTCCACATGACCTCCAGGCAGGAAAATCTCTCTTCTGAAGCCTTAATGGAGGTGTTGTCTGAGCAAGCACAGACCCTGAGTGACATGTGCATTATTCTGTGTATGGACGAACATCTGAAAATCTGGCTCTCAGACCACACTGGGCAATCTGTGAGCGTTGAACTTGACACCTAACAGCCAGACTCGTAACTTTGGTCTGGCAGCGATGGTGTTTCTTGCTATACGACTGCAGTTTTAACCCATTAACCTTAGTTAAGTGGCCAGTTCTAGCTGGTGTAGGAGACCCGTGGATACATGGTTCATTTTCCTGCATTCTTGGTGGTAATTTTGGCTTAAGGGAAAGCTATTATCTTCCCTTTCCCCACCACTTCTGTCTTGTGCCACTTTCTCATTTATGCTTATGCAACTGTTTACAGGGTTATGAAGTAAACTGGATGAAGTTTAGAAGTAAATCCATCTGTTTTCTTGTTCTATTAAAAAAATGAGAGACCTTCTTAATGGGGCATTGATACATTTGGAAAAAGAATAATCATTTGGAATCCATATGAAAAAAAATTCCTATTTTCTGCTTTTATCACTTGTAAAATTGAAAATTATTTGCATCTGAAAAAAAATAATTTCAATAGGTGTACAGGCTAATTTCACTCCCTGAGACTATTTAATAACTATCTAATTATTATATTTAGATCATGTTTGAAATGAAACTGTTTCCAAAGAAAGCACTGAGAACACAGAGTTTTGAAAATGGAATATCCCAATTATCCTGCAATTTTCTTTTCTTAGCTAAACAAATTAATTCAATGAAAATTTTTTTTTACATATTTCTGAAGATAATACACTTGCATCATTTATATTATTATTGTTATTACTATTATTTGTCTAGACCTGATTAAGGGTAAGTAGCACCTCAACAGGCTAGCCAGCAGTAACAAACACATATATTTGTGTACATGCATAGATATAGTTAAGGTGGAGACAGCTTAACAGGTTACTCTAAGGAGAAGCTCTCTTACTGGTCAGAGAGATAAATTTTCAAAGGATACCAAGATTACTAACAACTCCAGAAATCATTACCAAAACAAAACAAGCAAAAAAATCAATCAACCAAAAAAAACACCATACTATCCATTTTAACTAAGATATAAACCAGACTCTGGTCAAAAGACTTCCTTGTCACTTTCTGAGCACTGCTCTAGGATCCTGGATGAATTCCTTGTGGCACATTTTGATTTTGGGGCAGTGATGCTGCCCAGACTGGGCTAGATGCAACATCCCACACCTTTTTGCCAAAAACAGTTATTTTGTGTGCTGTCCATCTTCAGGTTTGCCCCAGAGGTGGCTGCATTTTAGACGACCAGAGAAAATGGTTCTTGTGTTCACATTTTTATTTAACAGGACAAAATAGTTTGCTCTTTCTCTAGGACAATATTATGCAATCTTTAATTTTTTGTGGCTACAAATGCACCTAAAAGTTAGCATTGAGTAATATTTTGATGTCCTTTCCTTCATCTTCTCCTTTTCTTTCTTGTCCCTACCATAATTCTCTCTGTTGTTCTTTTTGAACACTTCTTGCTCCACAGGTTTCTGGCATGACAAGTCAAATTATTACCTCTCTTTGTTCTCATGCACAAGAAAACAAGGATGCTGTTCTTACTTGGTAAAGGAAGGACCAGACAACACATTTGGATAAATGCCTTGCCAGCTTTGAAATGTTTTGTAAAATTCTGTTAATGTTTCTCTGCCATGCATGAGGCTTGCATCAAGTGCCTTTTTCAACAGCATCTTTGTAGACAACCATTTATCAGGTGTATATTGTATGGCAGCACAGTGTTTGGAAATTCCATTTGCCATATGTTATTCATGATCCTTGCTCACAGCCTTCATTTGTCAGAGGATTTAGATCTCAGCTGTGTTTAGTTTTTGGGGCTTGAGAACAAGTTGACCCACAGGCAGACACCTAATGATATAATTTTTTCAGTGCAAAAGGTTTGACTGCCCTCTATCAACCTTTATGCAGACAACTCCTTTGAATACAGTAATGGATGACAATATCAAAAGCATAAATCTCGGCAAACTTCAAGGTTTCCTGGAAAACATGTCTCTTAAACTTTAGGCACACAGACATTTGGCACAATGTCAGAAACTTTCTGGACTATTCATTTATCCAACTCTGGCCAAAAATAACCAAAGACTCTATGTGTCTGTTGATTTGTTTTGAAATCCATTCAAAACGGCAAAGAAGTTGAAAAGTAAGAGAATTGAGAAACAAGACTTCTGAAGTATGAAAGATCTTTTTCTGTATCTTACAACATGTGGTGCTAACAAGCCAGGTCATGTCCCTCGTACAAAATGCTTTCTGTGAACGCAGTGTGGTTAAATTAGCAAATAGAAATGACATAGTTCAGGTTCCTTATGGTTTCAGAAAGTAGTAAATAAAAGCCTTGCTGGAGGAGCTGCTTTGAAGGAGAAGAGCATGCTGACAACTGTGGGCTCACCCCCGTGGGCAGGACAGCGCAGCCAGGGTAATGGTCTTCTTTTTAAGCCCTTTTGACCTCAAGGGTCCCAGTTTCCCTTTTTTAAAAATCTGTCCCATTCTTGACTTTATGCCTCCTGTGTGACATCCCACAGCTTTTTATTATTCCTCTTCTATGTATGCTGCTTCTGCTTTCCCCTGCACTACCACTACTAGTGGCAAGAGGAGGAACTCATCCTCCTGTCCTCTGCTCAGCCTCTCCTTGTCTTTCCCCTCGGTATGCATCCTCCTCTCCTAAGCAGAGGGGTCGGCCAGGAGACACAGCAATGCAGCACTTTCTCCTCCCATTTTTGTCTTGCTGTTCAGACCTTTTGTTGCCCTGCCTGGGAGGACCTATTGCTGTGGCAATGAACATCCTCAGCTCCAGACTGGAGATGTGCCCTTGATAGCACAAGATGTGTTGTCACTGTTTGGTTGGGCTTCGACCCTTCCATCACTATTAGGTTTCAGATTAAATTATAAGGAAATGGGAGATAATTAAACTTTTTTTTTTTTTTTGGTCAACACAGACTCTTTAGGCAACTTTAGAAGCATCATAGACACGTGAACCTGGTTGCACTGTTCCTGTTCCTTATTCCTGCTGCATACCCAGCATCTCTTTTAACAGCTTGAGGGTCTCTTCATTAAATGCTTCTTCACTCTCTTTCACGCAAGAATGCTGATGTATTCCAGCAGGAGTGATCAGAAAAGAAGGGCGATTGCTATAATTTAAGAAAAAGTAATTCACTTCATTACTGCTTTGTGCTATTCCTCTTGTTATTGAGTAGATGAAGGAGTTACAGTATTTTATATCTGCAACAGCCTTTTTGATTTTTATCTGTTACAATATTTACTGAAAAAAAACCCCAGCCAACCTTATTTCTGCTTGGAGCCCTTGGATTCACTGTATTATGCCTGTAATAGTGCCAATAGCAGTATTTACACAACAAAAGGTAGAGCAGTTTTCCAAAAAACACAGTGCCCAGACTGCACAAGTCTGTCCCTGCAAGGGATTTGTGACAAATTATCTGGCAAAAGGAATGGTATCTTCTGAGTTCCAGCTGCTTCTATGGATGCAGATCTGAAGATGCAACAAGGTCCCTCTCTGAAAGCCAAGCTGCCTGTGAAAGAGGCAGGAAAAGAAACTATGCTCTACTCTTGTATAGAAAATATTCTGTAGGCTGCAAACATTGGAGTATGGCTTTTAGATACCTTAAGGGAAATCACACTTTTTTTCAGTTCTATGTACATGAAACAAAGGTGGACCAGGAACACCAGCTGGCTGTGAAGTATAGGTAGTGGAGAAGAAGTAAAGACAGGAGCAGAACAAATTGGAAGGGAGATACGAAATGAAGAGGGAAAGCAAGCAGCAGGTTTTAACTTTCAGAAGAGAGGGCAGTAACTACCAGCCTGTCTGTAGCTTGGAGACTCCTGTGTCTGTCTCAGAAATACGTTGTCAGCACTCCTGAAGAAGACCTTCTGTGTTCTAGAGCTTGTCTGTTTTCTCCAGCTATAGGAGCTCCTCTTCTAACAATCTAAAGAAAAATACTTATTACTTCTCCCAGTAAAAGGTGCTTAATTTTATAAACAAGCGACAAAGATTATTTCAATAAACATGCAGTGGCAACACACATGCATGAGAGATGGCCACACTTACTTTTCCACATCAGCGCTTACTGCTGCTGTTACGGCTGTGTTAACAATTCACGAACATAGCTGGGCTTGTGCGTGAGTGTGACATCTTCACTAAAGAGATGGGCTGGCACATTGAGCCCAGAAGAAGCAGCATCCATCTTGCTGTGTGGTCCTATCAGGTAATTCACTCTTTTACCAAAATGTGAGGTTTTGAGGTGGGAAGATAATGAACCCATCAGCCACTGAGAGGATAAACCAGTTGTCCAATGCTTTCAACATGTAAACAGCTAATTAAGAAAAAGCTTCATTGCTACATTTTGACATTTGCAAATGGGAGATGTAGAGCTCCAGGATTTGGCACATGTGAAACTGCAGAACATGTGTGTAGCTTGGCTCTGCTCAGAGCAAAAGTTATCCCAATCTTTTTGTGTGAATTATTTGGCAGACCTTCTGCCCCTGCCCCCACAAAACTGTCAATTTTCAGTAGTAAATCTCAGCTCTGAATACTCCATCTTAATTCTACGTCCAGGTCTGATATAAATCAACTAGTTTCCTCCAGTGGACCTATGGTAGTTTCTGCCAGCTCAGCATCCGGCTCCGAGTATTTCCTCATACACATTGTTCCTTCTGGTTTGACCAGCCCTTGCTCCCTTCTCTAACTAGGCAGAGTGAGAAGTTGTAGTAGGCATACCCTGATTTCCTTATCGCAAAGGAAACTCCTTCTTTTCCTTTCAGATTCCCCATACAGGCTGGCACCCTGCCCTCATTCGTCTCTGTCTCATCTCGAAACCTCCACTAAGGCACAGCATTTCCAGGCAGTTTCATGCGGTATGGGGAAACCTTATCCCAGAAAACAGATGATGCCTCTGTGGTAATTGTTTTTGGGTAAAACATTTCTCCCCCTGACTAACCTGTGTCCACTGGGGGTCCATTGCAGAGCAGTGGCTGCCCACCCATTCTACTGTAGAAGGCTCTGATCCCTTCCAGAGAAAAGAGGGAAACTCACTGAGAAAAACACCTATTATTTTAAATGTGAATGGGAAAGCTTTAAAGTTAATCAAGGTGAGACACTGGAACAGGTTGCCCAGGGAAGCTGTGGATGCCCCATCCCTGGAGGTGTTCAAGGCCAGGCTGGATGAGGCTTTGAGCAACCTGGTCTAGTGGAGGGCATCCCTACCCATGGCAGGGGGGTTGGAACTTGATGATCTTTAAGGTCATTTCCAACCCTAGCCATTTTATGATTCTATGAGAGCTGAAAGACTCTTGCAGTGTCTGGTTCATGAAAACTATTAGGTGGTCATATTAATTCAAGTTATCAATACTGAGAGCTGGTGGGGTGACAGCTGATGGCAAAAGGGACTGTGTCTACTGCCGTTTACGGAGGTCAGGCCAGGTCCTAGCCCCAGCAGCCCTTTCTTTGAGGGTTGACTACCTTGCTTTCAAAGGGAAATGATGGAAGTTGCCACCTGAAACCTATAAGAACTCAAAAGAAAAGAGAAACTTTTTCTGAAACAGCCTTTGGGATCCCCAAAGTGAGGGGAGTGAGCACAATGGAAGTGGAGGGATGAGAGATAAGTATGGTCCCACTTAACATTTCTGCTCTGGACTTGGGCTAATAGGCCTCTGGACTCTGCTAATAGGCCTAAAAAAAAAACTTGGGTTGGGGCCTATTTGCAATTCTAAACAAATATATACTTAGTCTTGTCAAGTTCATTAACATTCTTCATGTATGTATCCCTATGCACTGTACAGCCAAACCATCAGAAGCTGTTGGTTGAAGACTGATAAAATGAAGAAAAAGCTCATTTTTAACATGTGTTTATATATGTCAGGAAAGTGTAAACTTTTAATTTCATCCAGCTTTTATTTAAGAGATTTGGCATCTTTGGACTATGATCTGTAAGTTGGCACACCAGCACTGCAATCAATGGACCTAAGCCAAGACGTTCTTCTCAGTAATGCAGGCTTTGGCTGTTCACCTTTTAGCGTATAGTTACCATTTTAAACTCCTGATGCCTACTGCACAGCAAACCCTATCAAACTTTCCTTTATTCTTCAAGTTGCTAAGATTGTTAATTTAGCTAAGAATCATAAGGGAAACAGAAATACGGTAAATGTGCCATTATAAAGTAATCTATAGAAAATCACATTAAAATATTTAAAAATGAGTCAGAAACATGTAATTTTAACACCTATACATTGAACAAGAGTGCCTAGGAACAGACTTACACTGAAGCCTAATGGAAAAATCCTCCAAAGGAAAGATTTCACAAATCGTGCCCTACCTTAATGACTTGAATCTGCAAAGAAGTGAGCATTGGGAAGGCTTGCTTCAGTTGCTAGCTGTGAAAGGAACTGAGCATGTCATGCTGTGGAAGGATTCTGTAACAAAAGAATATTTATTTTTCTAAGTACTTTTCTACATATTAATTCAGTTGGATGCTAACTGTGTGTGCTGTGGAGGGGTAAATATATTATGCAGTTATTATCTATTGACCACTAGTATCTTCTGGCTTTACAAGAATCTTCAATTTCTCTTCTGATTCATCCAAAACCAAATAACTGTTTCCTGCAGGAAGCAGGCATAGTGAGGCAAATCCTCAGGGCAGTGACACGCAGTAGTTTACAACCACCTTTGCTAAAGTAATGAACGTGTCTTTTGACACAGTGATCTGAGCTAGAATTTTTTTAAATTGCTCTTCATCTTGTTTGAGTTGGCTAATACTGTTAGAAACTGCAAGGATCCAACACAGATTTGCTATAGAAGATGCTCTGTTTCCCACTGTCTCTGAAGCCAAACAAGTAATAGGATCCACACACAGGCTGTGAACATTTTTTGAGCAATGGCTGTAGCCACTCTAGCAAATTTAGTTACCCTCATGAAGAAGACTTTTAGTGGGACATGTAATAAACAATGGAGCTTTTGTCTTCAAGCCTGCTTCTCTTCTGGGAAGTCTCTGTCTCTCTCTCCAGCTGGTGCACCCTGCTCCTCCTTCTTTCCCTTTTCAGAGGACAGTAAATGCACTTTAGAGCCCAGATCAGCAGGATGGAGGCAGTCTTTCCATGCAGCTCACTGGATACCTGTCACATCTGAAGGTATCAGTGGCAGGTAGAAAGGAATATATGGGGCTGGCGGCTATCATTTATTTACCCTCCGATTAAATCTGAGTCTGAAATATACATATGTGTACAGGTACTGTGTGATCAAAAACCCTCTGGAAGATTCCTATGGCACTGGCAGCATCTAGTCTAGTCCATAAGAGGGGACGTGTGGGCAAATGAGGAGGGTGCATGTGTGATTGGACAAATGCTTGTGACTCTTGAAATGGAACACTCCTCCCCATCACAAGAGGGAATCTAACCAGTGCAAAGGTGAGTAACCACACCGTGCCCATTCAATATCTTCGGCAAGGTGGATTTTTTCCTCATGGCCTTCCACGAGCCTCTGACTGCCCCCCCGTATCCTCACAATCCTCCCAGGAAAAGGGCAGCCACCCTGCCCAGCCCGGCAATGCAAGCACTGACGGCTCTGCCTCCTCCAGCCAGACTGGAGGGGAGGGAACTGGGAAGACGACATGCTGATACAGGGGAAGCAAGGAAAACAGAGGGAGAGAAATGTGAAACCTGATCCATCTCATAACATCGAGACTGATAGTGATTTTCCACTCTATCTAGTAGGTCAAACGATCTTATAATGCAGTGTTAGAGAGAAAGAAGATGGAAATATTTTCATTTTCTCTAAGAGTCAATATTTCCCTAGCTGGAAATTAATCACTGTAAAAGAAGCTTAAGGGGAGTTTGTCAAGGTTTATTTAGGCTTCAAAATAACTTTTTAAAACACTGGCTTTTGTTGTTGCTGCGGGTTTAAAGGTCAGAGTTTCCCTCCACAGCATTCTTCTGTTGACAAATGATCTTGGCAGCAGCCAGCCAGGTATTTTTTTTTATTTTAAAGTGACTTCTTGTGTGTCCTGCCATAAGAAAAACCATGCAGATACAGTGGAAAGGGTAGAGCATCCACAGTCAGCTCTATTAATGTCTCATGAATCAAAGAAGATGTCTTATTTTTTTCTGATTTTTTTTTTAAAGATCATTGCAGTGAATCTTCATCTGCCAACCTGCCACCTGATTCTGAAGCAATTAAATTTGGAATTTAGGTAAGGCCTTCTGAAGTTACTGTTAGTAACTCATGGAAACCTCCAGTAGAATACCTGGATTAATGTCAGCTGGCCATTATCAGCGGATGTGCAGGTTATTGAAGTTTGTAATCTGGAAAATAGTTGTGAATCAAAAGCAAATCCTGAAAGAATATATCTGATGAAAGGGTGAGAAGAACTTTTCTATCTATTAAATAGTATTAATCAGTCTTTTCACTAGACTCTTTGCCCCTTTCAGACTCACAAATTCAAGAAGAAAAAGATATACCAAAACAGTTAGTCTCTCCCCATCAGATGTCTAAACTGGATTACTCAGGCAAAGTTTGGGCTCCATTATATGACTGCTTTCAGAAGCAGCCTGGATCCAAAAAGGTAGGGAGTGCCCCAAGAAAGCATCAAATAGCGAAGTTTTCCCTCTGTCACTTCATTGTTGAAGCTGAATAAGATTCTGCTCTGCAAACCAGATATAGCCCCCCAAAAAACCTGAACAATTCGCCAGGAGGGCTGCTGGGACCAGCATCGCGAGTGGAGCTGGCTGCTCCTCCCCGTGACTTCACCGCAGAGGAAGGCAGGAACTTCACTGATGGCCTGTGACTCCCAAATGTTATTTCTTCTTATCATACATCTGAACACATCTGTAGAGTCTTTCTAGCAGAGATGCCAAATGTTTTGGTTCCCTTTATCATTGTGCATTGATTATTTCTTGTTTGTTCAGGGTTTGTTTATGGTTTTACATTTAGCTTCTTCAGTGATTACTTATTATTCGGCGATGGGCACTTGTTACTTTGCCAGACACTTTTAATGTTCTGCTGTTATACTCAGAAGGAGCTTTACAAGTTAGTAATTTTAAAAATATTGAGAAAATAACATTTTAACTCTAGGTATTGTTGCTGTATTTTTTTGGCAGTCCTTATTTAAGGGGCAGCTTCCCTTGAAAATTTAGCTAAGAACTACAGGTTTTGGTCTGTGTCCATTATAAATTTGGTTCACTGTAAACTTACAGGTCTCTCTTTATCCTATACACACTGGAAGATTGTAGATCTTTCCCTGGGAGGTAACAGGAGCAAATCACTATGACATTTCTTATCTCGAGGCTCAGAATCCAACTGGGACACAAAGAGACTCCCCTGACCACAGCGCTGCGCAGCTTCATACAGGTTGATACAAAATCTGTTTTCTTCAACTGACAGCCACTGTTTTACGATGAGGGCTTAAACTTTAATTTGCCAAAATCCAGATATGCAAAAGATGATTGCATGTGCTTCTGTGTGTGTCTTGTTTGTTTTGTAAATATTCGTCTATCAGTGAATTACTGACAGCAGGCAAGGAGGGCTCTCTGTCTCACAGACTTCAGCAGAGCAGTGCCGGTGTTTGCCAAACATGCTCAGTGGGTCTGCACGGTATACGGGTGGGCTGTTTGCCACAAAGCACCGTTACTCTACAAGGAACATGGTTTCACCTCTCTGCAGTTGACTGTGGGCAGGGAAGGGTGAAATGGGTAGCAGGGGAAGAGCTGAAACAGAGGACCAGACTTTGAGTTCTCTGGAAACCAGGGATCACAAGCCATGAGTCATGCAGTAAATACAGAGCCAAACATTTGGATGAACAGAGCCCTTAACAATTAATTAATTGTTGACTTTAACTGCCTGTTCTGCAGATGTGCTATCATTTCTGCCGAGCAGTCCCTCACCAATCTCTTTAAGTTGTTTACAAAGTAATTGGTAAATGTAAAAAAAAAAAAGTTCTTGTATGAAAGTTGCTTCCACAAATGCACAGACGCGTAGGCGTGCACACAATGAAAATAGGAGAAAGGGTGAAGTCTGCATGATGCTTGATTTTATGAGAGTTTATGAATGTCCCTTGGAAAAGACTTCATGTCTTATTCTCCCATGCTTCCTGGATTTTGATGTTTCCCATAAAAAAAAGCAGAATATCCCTTCATTTACAAAATGAGTTGGATTTAACTCTATAATTTGTAAATATTTATACATATTTCCAAAGAATACATGGGCTGAACTGCATTTTTTCCTGATTACTTATATGCCTCAATATATCATCTTAGCTCCCACATCTTGTACTTGCAAAAGTGAACTTTCAGATGAAAAGTCTGTACAAAATGACAACAAATTGCCAGATTGGTGCAAGAGGAACAATCTAAGTGGCCTACAATTCAGACCTAAACAAATGTGATTTGAAGTTTTTTCCATTACAGTTTCTCAGGTTTGTGGCTGCAAAAGAGCTTTCTGATTTAGACCCAAGTGCTACAAACACTTGTGCACATGCTTAACATTTTACACTATATTCAGAGATAAAGCTGTCCCACTGCATTCAGCAGAATTTTTCTTGTGCCAAGTGCGTTAAAGATTAAAACACAGGTGATTTGAAGCTTATATGCAACACAGACTACAGATTAGTAATTTCATTTTTTGTACACATTTCTTCCATTGATATTTCTTATGCCACTACAGCATTGAGGCACAACTGCTTTTTTTTCAACTTGTAACACACTTATGCAAATGAAAAATGTTACAAACAATGGCAAAAGGAAGTTGAAACACCCAAAACTCTTTGAAAGGAAACTGAGGCAGGTGTTTAGAATCAAAGACATCGCGTCCACTCAAGTCAGGATTTGCACATAAACTCTGTTATTCAAGATGATTTCTGCTTACAGTACCGGGTAACCTCACTGTAAGATCTTAAACCATCCTTTTTCACGGAGTCACTCTGCAAATCCTTCTCAACTGGATAGGATGTGGTAATGAAAGCACTTACTTAAATGCAAAATCATTTCACTTTGCTTTTTAAATCATCAGCCTATGGCCCTACTTTCACTCCAGGTTTTCTATTTCCGTGTATTTGTGTGTTTTCCCTCACTCCAAATCATTAAAAAGGTATCAGTGTACAAGTGCATAAATGTGTGATTCTGATAGCTTACTAATAAATGGGTAGAAATCTGAGGAGTTTTGATTATTCAACTTAAAAAGTATTCATGAGCCTGACTTAAAGGAGGTGTGATTTAAAGAATGCTCATGACATTTGGAAAGTCAGATCATATCTGCTAGTCAGTTTGGAGATATTTAAAAACAGATCAGGAATCTACGTTTCTAACCACTCCAGTGAGCATGCATCATTATCTCACTCCTCCCCTTGGTACGTGTGCACGAAGGAGAAAACATCTCCTGACTAGCCACGCTCGCTCTAGCAGCTCGGGACTGTAGAAAAGTTCACTAGTGTTTATAGGATGTTTGTGGTGACCTCCGGGATACACTCTCGTAATGAATTTCAGACTGTCTACCCAAGCCTTTCGACTATCTGTCCAATCTCACCGAATTCTTAACCTCACACTTCCTCCTACTGCACGTCCTTCTGGGAGACACTGGATCCTTGGGATGAAACATTTTAAAGTCAGTGCCCACAGCCGTGTCAGTACGGCCAACATAAGACCCTACTTTGTTGTTTGTTTTAGTGTAAATCTCCACCCCGTTCACTTGCTCACAGGAAGGGCTTTTTCTTACAGATCATAGCCCTGCACTTGAGAGAAATCTTCATTCCTTTCTTTTTCTGGGTATTTTTTTTTCTCATCAAATGAGAGAGAACACTGTGTAAGAACAGTTTCAGATCTTGTTTCACCAGGACACAAGGAAAAACATGCATTTTCTGCTACTATAATCATCCCCAGAATCAATTATTATAATTTAAAAAAGAAACGACCCCTGCATCCTTACTTCTTCAGAAAGCCATCCTCTAGTAAGCTGACCTAACAGAAACTGGAAGCCCTAACTAACCCCTCGTCTGAGTCATGATTTATCTATGCCAGGGTGAAGTGTTCCATATATTAGCTGGAGGAAATACATTTCTAGTTTGTAATCTTGATGAATAGCTACTGAACTTATTTATTTTTTAATGCTCATTTTAGTCATTCATCAGTATTTTGAGGACATTTTACAAATATTGCCTTGAAACTTCTGATGAGTGATGTATTTGCAAAAGAAAAGCTGCACAAATGGGCAAAGTTAGAAAAAAAAATTTCCTCAAAGAAAAGAGCTGATGCCATCCCACCAGACAAATGAACACTAGCACTGGACAAAACAGTTTGGACACAAAATATATTAACATTGCGGGTGGTTTGTTCTGGTCATGCTTCATGTTACATGCCTATTTTACAAATGTCTTACAAAGGGTTACCGGGCTACTGCAACACCAAGCCAGTGTAGCTTTCCCCCAAACCCAGTGAACACAGAGGGAGTGTATGAGAAGGAAAGGCAGGTGACTCTGGCCTCATGGAAAAGCACTCACGTGGAAATTACTAAATTAATTCTATACCCAGGACTATTCTTTTTTCCGTAATGGCTTGTTAATAAACATTCTTAGAGCATGGACCAGCATCACCAGATTTCAGCTACAAGCATCAGTAATCTGTGTGATCAGCTATCAGGTTTTCTGAACCTTTAAAAGCGCATTATCTCACAGAGCACGTAGAGAGCACAGATCTGAATTGGTTCTCCTGCGCTGCTGCTTTTAAAGCAAACAATGCAGTGTGAAAGATGAAAATGCTGAATGACCCAGGATGATATTTAGGTCGTTGACAAAAAAATCAAGTTTAACCTATTTCTACATATGAAAGATAGAGTTTCTAAGCACAGAGTGGTGGAGGGGTTCTCAAGCCATTATTTTCACGGAACATTTTTCTACCTGATATTTAAAAGGTGGTGGTAAATAAGTCTAAATCATTCCCTTTTATTCAACTCTGCAATAATAGGGAGAGAAGCTTAGACATTAGAAAAGACTTTTCTCTCCTCCACCAAGAATAATGAATTGATGAAATAACCTCAGGGGCAAAGTTGTTGGGACAAGGCAGAAGGTCAGTCAAGGAGCAATTAAATGCTGTCCTGTGGGAAAACAGTAAGTGCAGTCCCAAAGAGTGAGCTGATGAAAAAGGGCTAAAAGTAAGAGAGGTAGAGAAGAACATCCCCCTGCCAGCACCACTACATAGTCTCATGATCTTTCAGAAAGAAGCCACAGAACAGGAGGTCTATTAGGACTGTAATAAATACTGAATTATCAGAGCAAGAGGGAATTTGGATATAAGCTCCAGATGGATTTAAAGCACAGGCTCATTACTCTCACCTCTCACAAACTGCGTAATAAGCCAATGCACACGAGACCAGGACATCAGTCAGCTGTAACTGTTCATGTCAGCTCACCACAAGAAGGTAGCTGCCTGCAGATGCTTGGTCTGTCTCAGTCCCTTCGATCTTAGTGATCCTGCTAAAGACAGCATCCATAAATCCAGAATTAAAAACCATAATGTAGTGGTAGACACTGCTTCTGCTGCAGTGGAGATGCTAAAGCAAGGCAGCCTTATTTACACTGAATTTTTTGCCCCGAGCTACACACCTATGCGGGGGTAAGGAATACCAGAGCTATACAGACAAAGCGCATGAGGACTCTGTGGTCTGTACACTTGATTATCTGGTCATACCTATGTCAGTAAATCAATGCCAAGGACTACAAACTGCAGTACTGATACACCTCAAAATCTGTGGGTTTCATCGAACCAGTTAATACTTGGAAAAATGAGTATAGCTACTAGCTACATTTTGGACGAGCAGAACCCTAACAGCATATTTGTTTATGCAAATATTAACTTTATCCCTCCCACCCAAACCAAAACTAAAGAAACAAAAATACATGGCTTGGTGTTCCCAGCAGGCTTCTTCCTTCCCATGGTAAAGGAGAAGGTAACCCAGGTATTCATTAATTCAACTGCTCACTAAGTTTTCCCTCTAAAAGTTCAGGGGCAGACAGGCATCTGAAGAGGTTGATGGAGGTCTTTTCCAACCCTAATGATTCTATGATTCTGTGCTGTTAAAACCCCTGCCATATTCTCCATGGCATAAGAAAGCACACAGAAGAGAGCAAGATCTAGAATCTTCTCCAAGCACTACTCTGGAGACCTACCCTCAATATCTTCCATTTTCTTCCCCCACCATTTTTCTGGTGAAGGACATGTCAACCCCATACTACTACAGTCCTTCTATATCAGACCACCCCACTATCACTCCCACTTATGACCCAGAAAACACTACCTATAAAGATTTACCTTCATACTTACACATCTAAGTATACTTTTCCCAATACACCTTCACAACTCTAGCTCTTACATATTTCTGGAATTTAAAACCAATTAAAAAATAGCCCAGAGAGCAGCCAACAAACAAATACAAACTCCCACTATTATCTGAAGTCCCTACAAAAGTCTAAACAAAAGTCCCTCTCAACAAAAAAGCAGACTCTCCCTGACAGCACTCAGTCCAGTTTCATCTATTTCCTTTTCCTTTCTCTAATCCTCTTTTATGCCCATCAGCTGGTCCTTTTAGTCTAAAATGGCCCAGCTGCATCTGCACCACTACGATTTAACCGCTCATTGACTGGTTCCACACTTCAGTACGTACAGCAAAGAAGACAGAGGCAAAGACCTGTGGGTTGCTACGGGCAATCTTTCTGAATTATCATTTTTTTTTTAAAAAATACCTGGAAAGTATAGGCTATTTTTTCCTCATATTTTGGTATTTATAGGAATAAAAAATAACCAGTGTATTTGGGCATAGATATAAATCACCTTAGATCTGAACCACAAGCACAAGAACTGGGTGTCAAGCTAGCCAGTGTTTGCTCACAGGCTGGTGGTGCCCTCAAAAACAGTGGAACTTAACCACAGTTTGGCTGCTTGAGGTTATCATTAATTCAGTTTGTTAGTCTCAATGTGTTATGTACTTGCTTACAAATTTCTGCCCTTCTTTGTCTATCTTACAGATATAACAAGTAGAAAATAATCATAACCAGCCATTAGAATATACTTGGACAATGGATTTTAGAGCTTTTCTTCTCTTTTGAGAATTCACTAGGAAATTTAGGTCCAATTGGGCTCTTTCCTGGGAGGAACCATTTGAACCATGAAGCAACCCTGGATTTGAAGAGTTTTAATTGTGTCTGTCTAAACTAACACAGAAAATAACATTTCACATATTGCTATAAAGCATTGACCTCTTCTCATACCATTCTCCCTTTATTGTAAGGATCTTATTAGTAATTTAGCAACAGATACTGTAGCAAACACATAAGACACCTATATTTGTTTAACATAACATTTGAGTAATTAGACGAGGTGAGATGTGAGGTTTCCTGGGAGATGAGTATTAAAACTGACCACAGATACTTATGAGAAGTCTTAGGTTGTAACATAATTTGGAAATCTTTCCCACCAAGTCACTCCACACCTGAAAGTGATTAATTTTTGGGTGCAGGTTTCGTGCAATCCCAATTCAGGGAGCAAATTTTCTGGGTTTTATTATTATCTCATATTGTACCTCTATTTTTGTATTTTGAGAATACAAAATGCTAGGATTCCATAGTACAGTTTAAGACACATTGAACAAATGCAGAAATACCGTCCTGGCCCTAGGGTTGTTAGTTTGAGCTCCTCATTGTGTAAAGATTCATTTGTTTGCTTAACATGTGGATAATGAAAGGTCCTTTTTGCCCAGCACAACCTTTCTCCTAACTTGCAGAGTAAATCCAGGTATGAAAATACACAGGACTCTAGTAAGATAGCTAGAGCTACTGAGTTGACAGGGCTCTAACCAAAGATGAGTGTTCTCAAATTATTCTGAAAGTTAGTAAAAGCAAAAATGTGTTTCTTAGGTATAGGTCCTGACTTGCTGATTTTTAGGCATGTGAGTGTGATTTATTTTTTTTTACGGAATTTTTCCCTTCTCTGCACTGTACAAAGCCCTATATAAACAACAAGGGAGAACTGATCAGCTTAACATGTGTAACAGTGACCTTTCTATACGCAAAATCCTCTCAAACGTACAATACAAAGAATTTAAGAAAGAAAGATATTTCTTAACTATCTAAATTACACTTATCAGCATTTTTAGTTGTAAGATAAATGTTATGTTTGTTATGTTTATCTTGTGTTCTAGATAACAAAGGAGTTATACTAAAACCTTCAAATAAACTAAATTTAATCCCAATCAAAAAGTCACACTTTGAGTAAGATGTGATGTCAACTTTGAAATAACAGTGTTTCATTATGAGGTATTGTTTATGTTTTATAGAGTTCATAGGATCTTTGTGAAAGCAAAAATCATGAAAGCTCCTTTCTGAAAGCATTTATGTGTATTATACTTATTTAGAGCTAAGCTTTTAGTTGCTTTCCCCTGCTCTTTTCATCAAAAAGAATAGCAGGCTCTGATTTGAACAGCAAAAATATCATGTTGCCTGAAAGGCAGGCTCTAGTTTTCCATTTGGTATGAGAAGGACAAAGTCTGTTGCAAATGTACTTGTACAGATGATTTAATCAGCTCTTTCCTAGTAAATTATGAAGGAAGATATCCTCAGCAAAGCTGAGATACAATATTAGAACGTGATCCACCCACTCGCAGCTGTCTTTGAAACCATGTTTCCTGTCTAGAAGCTACTGTTCCACTGAGTTAGCGTGACTTGATGTGAACTACCTTTTGTTATTTGCCTTTTGTGACTTGTCCTGAATTGGAAAGGAGGTGGAAGTAGCAGGAGTTGGTGGAAACCATGCTAAAGCACGCAAGATCACAGTACCGCCACCACCCGTATGTTAATAAGAATTCAGTGTAAGGCAGGACTGTTACAGAACTAATGTCTGCCTGAGTTTCTGAAACAACCATCTATTTAGACAAACCTAAGTGTTAGTCTGTAGAGGCAGAGAGTGCCCGAACACTTGTGTAATGGGAACAACTTAGAGCAATTTCTGAAAAATAAACCTTGAAGAGAAGGTGTCCTGGAGGCTCCTGTAAGCAGAATGGTATTATTCGCTGTGCTATATAGTGTACGAGGCTTTGGCCAAAAAAATCCCACAAGATCCTCATATTTTAAGGATTTTTTTCTTACTCCCTGTTTCTTTTTCCTTCTAGGAGCCGTAAGCGAGCCACCACTGGTATTTTCACTTCTCTGCCAAGAAATGCCCCTGATGAGGAGCATAGAAACAAAAGATAGCTCTGGAGAGCTAAAAAACAGGTGAATTTACTTCAGATAGTTAATGAAGGTTGTGGTTGACTGGGACATCATTCCCCAGCCTAATTGATCCTTCTCAAGAAAAACAATGTGTTTGTTATGCTCCCTCTACTACTTCCAAGCAAATTAAAATAAAAAAGGCAACAGCATCCTCAAAGGGAGGACTATTACATATTTTTGGCACTAATCTGCTTCCAGATTGCATCTATTTTTTGAGCATTTTCAAGGTCCAAGAGTAAGGGGACTCCCAGATCCCACATTAGTTCAAAGAGTTAAAACATTTAACAAGCTAAACTCCTTGCTTTAGCATGTCTATCAAAGTAATTGAGCCTTTAATGTAACTGAAAACAATTGTCCCAGTGGGGAGGTCTAACACTCTGACCAGTTGCAGTTAAATGCTTGAACTGCCTGAGAAAACTAGAGGGGTTATAAGAACTCAAGGGTAAACTACATGACACGGTCCTGGTGATAATAATGTTCCAGAATTTATATTTATTAATATTGCCTTCTTTTGGTCAGACTCCCACAGGAAATCCTGAGGAGTACATGTCTCTGGCATGTTTTATCTTACTTAGTCCCATCCTTGTGGTATTGCGTGCTGATAGCAGGACAGAAGAGTACCTTTGAAAATCTCTGGTCTTTATAGAAGTTGCAGATGACAACAAACAGGACCTTCAACACTCTGGGAAGACAATCTGTCTACTTTCCTTAGTTATCATTAAAATGTCTTTTAGACATAGGTCATAACTGGAAACCTATAAAGGATGTCTGTGTATTAGGCACTTCCCACAAAGCCTGGCCCCTTGTGATTAAAATTTATCACATTGTTCTTCTGGTTACAAATGCTGCTGATATGTGTCATTACTTCAGAGCACTGCTCATAACATTTTGACTTTACTCCAAACATTTTTTTTCAAATTCTGAGTTTCCCATAAATAACCCATTCCTGAAGTTTTTAAAGACGTTCATGCCTTTAAAGTTTTTAAGGCTATTTTAAAGGTTGTTAACTATTTTATTTTCCTGTTAAACATTCACTTACACTGAAAAATAACTTGATGGGAAGCTTCACATTCCTCTCTCTGGACCCTGGGATGTTGCAAAGAGCAATTATGGTGCGTAAAATCATACAGCCTTATCAGTTTATAGGGCAGTTTATAAATACTCCGTCTTCTTAAAAGCCCTGTCTTGAGTAAGACTAGTTACTAACATTACATTGTTACTGTATTACTAACATTACATCCTAGCAGTGTTCTCTTTGAAAGTCTTGCTGGTTTTGCTTTTGTTAAAAAATTTCAATCAACTTATAATTTGCATGCTTTCTGGAGGGGAAGCACAGCATAATTATTGTTTTACTCTAGCCTCCTTGCTCAAGCAAGCTTATTTGCTGTGAGCAATGCTGGATCTTTAGCCGTGGGCACTGAAGTCCATTTTTTGGCAGTCTTTCTAAGAAGAGATGGTTTACAACATCACACCACAAGTTGCTTTTCTGTGTATGTTCACCTGCAAGTGTGTGTGCCCCTATCCAAACCTTGCCCGTAGGTGTAGAACCTCTTGATTGATTTTAACAAAAATTGACTGGGCAGCAACAGCCTCACAAATTATAAAAAAACCTCATGTTTCATGGAAATAGTCATCTAGGTAGTGAAAAGACATTGTATTATGACGTTCCTGAGGAGGAGGCTGATGCCTGACCTTGTCTCTTATGGGACATTGAAGAACCCACTTCCCAACACAAATCTTCTGCCTCTCAGCTGCTCTTGGACCTTCTCTATCTGCACAGCTGGAGCAGGTAAACAAGCAGCACAAGTGTTCCCTTCACCTGGTTTGTCCTGCTGGAGAGAGAGGGGTGTATCTCCATATTGTTTACCCCACGGGTAACAATTTACCAAACCTCACAAGTGGGTCACAGATTTCCACGCCTGCGCTGTGGCATTAGACCAGGTGAGGCCTGGACGCCGTTAGCATCCAGACTCCAATTCTGCCTTGCACAAAGTGCAGACCTTCACTAGGCCACCCCTTGTCTTGAGCTCATAACTGAGGCATAAAACAGTTGAGCGCAGGATTACAGATCCGAATCAGCTGGCTTTAGGGATGCTGTGCCAATGTGTCTCAGGTGGGGATGTGGACAACTGTCACCTTGTTCCTGGGACCTTGTCCCACAGGTCACTCTGTAAGGAGCAGCTAAGTCTAGCAATAAACAGACACGGGACAAAACAAGGACTGGCACTGGAAGTTAACATTGATTTCAAGAAGTATCACTTTGCAGGCATGAACAAAGGAATGTTACATACATGAAAATCTGATGTAGAAACCAATTTAAAAAGCAGATATTTTGCATTCAGCACTCGCCATCTTATTCTGAGAAGCACTATAGACAATTTCCTAGAAATCTAACTTAATTTGTCACTCACCTCATATCTGCTATGTGCTGTCTCATCCATCTTTTCTATTTCTCCTTGCTTTTCTTCCTTTGACAAAAAGTCACAGTTCCCATCAGAAAGACATCTTGTCTTGCACAAGCTAGGAAGTACTGCATGGCAAACAACAACAAAAAAAGCTGAAAATGACAGAGATCTCTACCCCATCTGTCTGATTCTTCTCACTAAACAATATATTTGAGAAATATAGGAAAAATGAAAAACAAAATATAAAATTTAAAAACTAAAGATAACCTGTGTTTTCAGATATCTGGGCAGAAGAAGAACTGGCTCTCCTTGCATCTTTGGATTTCACAGAATCTTAAAACAAATGAACAAAAAAAATCCCTTTCACCTATGCTCAGGAGATGGAGATATTCCCTCTCCTCGTTCCCAGATGGCATTGCAGCAGTTTCTGTAAAACTAGTGACAGAAAAAAAAATAATTTTGCTGATGTGTGAATAAGCTGAAGCCTGATCCAAAGAACATTAAAGCTCCTCTGGCAGGACTGCCAATGCCTGCCATGGGCTTTGGATCAGGCCCCATGGGATACTCGAAAGCACTCAGAAGGAAATTATTTTCCCCTGTCATGCCCTCCTGGCAGCAGTTCCCACAAAGAGCACAGCTCGCTGCCTATTTTGACAGAAGCCCTGGAAACAGCATGTATAGTATTTGAAAGCCAGATGATAGAAGGTGCTGGATTTCGCCCTTTGATACAGTTCCAGCAGAAATGTGTTGGTTCCCTTCCCCTCAATGTTTTTGGATCAATTTTGTATAGAATTGGGGGCCTTTACAGGGACAAGCAGCCTCTCTCCCTTCACACCAAAGGTGCTCCAGTGCCATGGCTGTGCTGGGCTCAGTTGGGAAAACATGGTGGATGGTGCCTCGGCGACAAAGGCTGTGTGATGGGAGGGCCAGGAGGTCCAAATTTCAACTCCACCCAGAAACTCTGGGGACTCCTGGTGACTCAAACTGGAACAGGACTGTCCCAGAGAGAGAGGAAAATAAGGTGGATGTAAAGAAGAGAGGGAAACTCACATCCAGGCTGGTTTGCATGGGGGCCCCCAGCACATGAATACAAGAATTCCACTGGCCTTGTGATGTTTTGAAAAGTAAACTATGGAAGAAAGACCAGAAACTTCAAAGAAATTCCTGATTTGGAAATTGTCTGATGTAAAAGGTGTTAGCGTAGAGGAGGGTAGAGAAATAGCCTGTTCTCAAAGGCACTCTACAAGAGGTCAAATGTTGGTCTGGCTCAAATGGCCATTTTTTCCAGTTGTACAGTATATTGTGTAAACTAAATATAATGTAAAGATGCAAAAGCTTCCAGAAATGTCATCTTACAGACATTTGCTTGGATGCAATCCATGATTATGTGAAAACATTTACTTTGAGATCTAAAAGCCATGGGTTACGTGGGTGTTCTGTACATTTTGCATTGGAACTTGCACTATAGAGCCAGAAAAGACGGAGAGTCTTAATTTGAAATTACTTGCATTGGTCTACTGGCCTGTGTCGTACCCAAATGTAAATGCAGGTGAGTATATGTGACAGAAGAAGAGGACAGTTCATGACCTATTGGAAAGAACGGCCATAAACCTTTATGTGTGGTTGGGACCTCAAATTTCTCCTGACAATCTCATGCTTGCAATTGCCCTCAAGAATGGGTTACTAGAAAATCTCTAGACCAAGATAGAGGTAGATTTTTTTAAAAAATATAGTACTTTTTTCTGACTTTTTCAGCTGGGTTTACCAATAATTTCTCACATGCCAGGGCACACATGAGATTAGGTTAAGGTAAGGTTGTGCCCTTCAAGGGTGAGAGGCTAGGAAGTGCCTTTTCAGACACCACAAATGAATAGTGGAGTTATTTCATTAAACCGTTACCTTGCAACTTATGCAACAAGCACAAACCAACCTGCAATCCAGACATCACTGTTTCTCAGTCTTCAGCATATACTTGTGATAGGCTGGACCAAGCAGCTGTGCTGCAGGGGCAGCAGGATGCAGTGAGTGACGTACATATGGATTAGGACTGAATGACTCCTCTGGCTCTACTTTTGGGACTATAGAGTTTCACTTATAAAAGTATCTCAATATCCCTTTACTGTTCATAATTTGCTTTATATTTAATAAAATAAAAATTTAAGGAGTCATCCTCCCCATGAAGTCAATACAGAGATGCCCTAGAGCTGACTGTATTAATTCCAGAATTGCAAGCTGTACAGCCACATCTTTTAAAGCTCAGCTAAACAGATCATGCCATCGTGGTTAAACATACTCTCCCAGGACCTCACCTAGTGTGATTATACAGAGTTGTACTGCTCTAGGTAAGGAAAGAGTTCTCGTTCAGCCAGATGGAGGATCCACAGCACCAGGTGTAAAGGTGCCCTGAAAAGTACTCAGTAGTCTTCAGCACTGGCCAAAAGCATGTCCTTGGTTCTCCCAGTGGTTTTGGACCTCAAATATTCTTAACATAATCATACCCACTGACAATCTGTGCAAATCCTGAGAAGTCTGCTCCAATGAGTGAGAATAAAATGGATTTGAAGCCGGTTTGCATCTCTGTTATCCTGAATGAATACCAGAGGTACTGGGGAAAGAGAGATTATCTTCTGGCAAAATGTATTTCATCATTACACCCTCTGCCTGGAAACAGGCTGGATTGTTACGAAGTCACTGTACCCAGCTGTGGCATGGGAGATGTAAGAGTTTAGGGTTCTGGCAGTTCTTTGAAAGACTTCAAATACAAACAGAATTCCCAGAACACAGATTTTATGAGTGAAGTGAGCACAATAGTAATTACTGAGAATTGAAAACAATGAGAGAAATGGAAGGAATTAACTAATTAACGCCCATAAAACTCATTTGGATGAGGTTTTGCAACCCTTACTGCTGGTGTCAGAGCAGCAGCGTGTGGGATAAGCGGCTACATTAATTGAACCCAGGGGCTGGGTCCTGGCCCTTTTGCTATCTGCATGCACGGGGCCATGAAGTTTTAGCAGGATTCAGATTCTTCCAGGCATCTGGACACAAAGCAGACTTAATAGCTGCACTCTCAATATCCTGACAACTGAAACATGAAAAAGGTCTCATTTAACCTATTTATACCAATGAACATCTAAAAACATCAGGAATAAATTTTAGCTCACTTCCAGTCAAAAGATTCTTACCATTTGTGTCAGCAGACAGGGATTCACACAAGGAACTTTTCAACTTAAGAAAGTCAGTCACATGGCTTGGCGAGTGTATACTCTTTTTTTTAATATTGTTTATGCCAAAACAAGAATCAGGCAGTTAGGAACCAAAACTTATGCATTTTGCTTCTTTCAACATCAGAAAACAGTTTCCAAACCAAAACCTGAATATCCTAAAGAATATAAAATCAACCAACCAAGATCTTTCCTGATGTCATAGCTAGAATTCATGTTAGAGGTATGAATTTAGCCAAATAACTTTTCTCAAACAGACTAAATAAATGAAACAGCATTTGACAAAGTAGAGAACTTTACTGCATAAAAATGGATCATCTCTTCAAATGCTTGTTGTCAAGAATTCATATTCATGTCTTACTTTTCCCTTAAAAAAAATGGCACTGCATCACAGATCTCATCAAAGGCACCTGTACTGTATTACAGATATCTATTTGTGGAGAATATCCCAAGATCATCTTCACCTTTTGTACCAAAGATGCAACAGAAATCTAAGATTTTTATATTTTTTTTTAATTAGCAAGCAGCAGGGCCAGGACAGCACAAGACTGATGGCTTCTGCAGTAGCTCTGGCTTGTTTTCATTTGGTGTACATGCAGCTACAGCCTCTGTTACACCAACTCAAAATCTCTTGATGTCCCAGTGTCTGCAGAGTATTTTCATTTGCTGCACACTCTGGTAATGACCCCTCCTATTTCAGGAGCAGATGGCTGCTGCTTAAAATTTATATTTTCTGCAGAAAAGGTTTTATATAGGGGGAAAAAAAAAAACTTTAGAAATTAAGAAATTCATTAATACCTGAAGGGCTCACTCACTCTCTGCAAGGAAAATGGGAAACTGAGAAATAAAATTTGATCATTTGGACTGACACTAGCAACACTGCTGAAGGACACATCTCAGAGGGAAGTCCCTGCACCTCTATGTCTACTCAGCACCACTGAGAGAAATACAGGAAAAAGCAGGGGCAACTGGGTGTAACTAAAACCTGGATTATTTGAGGGTTTGTTTAGTTTCAGTTTTCCAAAATCACGACCCACACTTGGCTTGGAATTGCATCTGGATCTCAGCTCCGTGTAATTTCATCACTTTTTAATGGTGCCAGATTTGTGTTTTCACTACCTGTATTGAGAAGTTTGGCATTGTTATCAAAACTCCAGTTCTAGAAATAGCTTGCAGTAAGAACAGCTTTTATTAGTGCTAACCAAAACAATTCTTACAGTGGCAAAGAGTAATATCTAAGCCAAATGTATCTTTGAGGCTCAGAGATGCCAAAGCATATAAGGCAATGCCATCTAGTTATCACAGCTGATAATTCTCTACAAAATACATCAACTCAAATAACTTCTAATGAGTCCAAGCTAGATTTTCTTCCTAATTAAAAAATGGAGTAGAAAAATTACTCTTCATTTTGCAGTTCATCCTCTTAAATCTCATTAATTAGGCATTTTAATGTTTATTTTACAGTTATATATAAACACTAGTGCTTTGTGCTTTTAATGATCCCTCTGCCTTGATCCTCTGCCTAATATTTAGATCCACACCTAATATTCAGTGCAAAAAGGCTGCATCCATATCAGTCAGCACAATCCTGCTTGTGTTTACATTGGCTGATGAATGCACGTATTCCCTTTCTACAGTGGCATCATTCTGCTATTAAAAAACAAACAAACAAACAAACAAACAAAAAAAACCACAAAAAACCCACAGGCTTCTTTTTACTTACTCAGTTACAGACCTAAACTTATAGTTTATTGCAGTCCACTTAGCTATGAGAGGTCTCTGCTTAGATTCCTGACCCTCTTTTTCTTAGCAACATCAATATAGCCTGCAGACTATACAATTCGGTGCTGAAGCTATCACCTTGGATATCTGCAGCATTAAGAACTAAGATTTTTACTGTAGCCCATGAGAAAACCTTTTTTTTTTTCCTTTCACTATTTTTTCTAAATAGAAATGCTCCCTATCTATATACTTAGCACTCCTCTACTCCAAACCCATGATTTCCATGACTCTGAGGGATCATGTTTTTCTCAAATCTTTCTTGAGCTTCTGTCTTATCAGGCTTCAGTGCAGGTCATTAGTCTAATGAATTTTATAGGTATTCTGGAGAATGTTTCTAATATGTTACAAAGATTCTGATAAGCTCTTTATTCATTACCCATTCTAAAGCATGACTCTCTGGGGGTGAAACCACTTCTCAGGGTTGTTAGGCTGTTTAATGTCCACATATTTATTTCTTAAAGGTCAATAAGAGCAAGCTGGCTAGCTTGTAAGGAAGTAACATAATTGCACCCATTGTTTAAAACCTGATGCAATACTGATGTTAGTCAATAGAAAGATGGAAAATGCCAGTCCTCTTTTGGTCAAGATATTCTGAGAACAATCATGAGCGCATGGAGCTTCACATAAAATAGCAACTGCTCTATTTTCAGAGACATTTTCACTTCCTTGTGTTACATGCTGTACAAAATGGACTGAAGCAGTCAAATGATCCAAATAATAACAGGTGATTTTTCCCTATGTGTTTATTTGCAGAACAATCTACAATGAAGTGGGGCAGCACCACTTGCTTTTTACCCTATCCAAGAAGCTCTCTCTGTGACTTTTTTTTTTTAAATGCTCTGAAGCTTGAAGCTGTAAATTGGGGGGAAATATAGTTAGTAATAGAGAGTGTCTAACTTATCTTCGTTGGGAAAGGAAAAGTTTGTCAGAGTCTGTTCTAGTGAGACATCTAGCTGCTTTTGTGTGCTAGTATCAGTGTGAAGCAGAAATAAAATGGTTGCATCCAAAACTGAAAGTTTCAGATGTAATTACGAATAATTATATTTTTATTTAACAGCAAGAGCAAACTGAACAATCACGTTCCTGTTGGGGGCCCTTTAAGTTCAATACATGTCTACATTCAAATGTGCAGGTTCCAGCAAAAATAATCAGATTATTCTCATCCTTAAGAGTTAAGTGCTTTTCTGGAGTAGGATCTGTGTAAGAGAAAAAGGGCCAAGTCTACCCAGCTGCAAGCCTAGTGAGCTTACTCCAGGTTTGAATCTGCTCCAGGAAAGATAAATGGCTGCATATCCATAATTTACAGTACTATAAATATCAAGAATGCTGCTGATGTCATACTGGAGTGCACAGTCCTCCATCAGGTAACATTTCCACTGGCTATGAGATGAGTGCCTTTTAAAAAAGGACTATGGGACTGAGCTGTCATAGCTTATTTTAAAATTTTCTCCTTAAAACCCCATATGTTCCAGTTACTATCAGTTTTCCCGTTGACGGTTTTTAGTTTATTTTAGCAGTGCTTTTTTATTACACGGCGTGACTGTACCAGCTTTAGTATTCATAAGATTAAATTCTGTCTATCCTGTTATCCACATGGGTCTTTGCACTGGACCCTTTATTGAGATTGCTGAAGGCTAAATTTTTGCCTGACCCACTCAGTTGTTGGGCTCACAACAGAAGTGTAGCACCTGGAGGGGAAGACAGACACAAGAGGCAAGTAAAATTTTCAGTTCAATCATGGTCTGAAGTTACTAAATCTTAATTAGTTAATGACCACTTTCATTCCAGTTCTTGGCATGTCCAAACTGTGCCTCCAAAAGAGAACATAAGAGGTCAAAAACCTAGACATTACTTCTTCAATATAAGGATGAAGTTTTAAAAAGTTCAGGGCTTTTATTCTGAAATTTATTATGCATTCTTTATTTTGGCAGGTCTGAGATAAACCAGCAAACATACTAATGAAGACAAGAACTGTCCTGAGGAAATACCTCCTACTAGTTAATAAGCAGATGCAGTGGCCTGGATTAGGAAGGAACATGACAACATTGTTGAAAATTAAGATGTGTATCCTAAGTGAAGCCAATGGGTTCACAGAAGCCAGGGCTGTGTAACCTGCTGCAGCACATCAGGATTCCAGGAGAGGAAATGAACATTACGCATGGTGAGAGCAATAATACACAAGGGTGAGATAAATTTACTTCTTAACTGGATTTCATCTTAGAAATTTTAAAGTAGCATTTCTGTACTGAGAGATACTCCAGAAGATCGGCTGTCCGATGCAATGCTGCCTTCCAAATGGAAAGATGATTGTCAGCTCTCTGGTTCTCTAATTTTTATCTTCGCTGATAAACGAACATTAAGTGGTCAGTTGTTGACAAAAGCCCTCTTTTTGACTGGATATATGAACTGGACCTTGCATAACCTGGCAACATGCTATCATCCCTGGACCTTGTCACTCAGATAAAACCATCTTGGCTCCTTCAGGAATGTGGGTGTTCACGGTCCTCATTTTTGCTGTTTGGAGGGGAAGATCATAGACATATATGCACTGACATAGACAAAATCTTCTGAAGTTTTGGTTCAGTAGGAATTTGCCCAAAATAGGTAATAACAAAGGAAGCCACATTTGAACCCAACTAGATAAAGTTGCATACCTCCCACTTTGTCCCATTGGAACTGATTTCTCCATAGGTCTGGAGGATGATCTGACCAAGCACACCGAGAGCTGCTTGTAAGAGACCAGGGAAAGGCCAAGAAGTCCCTTAGCTGAGGAATGCTGCTGTCATTCAGTCTCTCCATGGGCCTCCTGGGGAAAAAAACGTTCAATATGTCACTAAAGAGACTGTGCCAACTGCTGCCCAATCTTTCTTCACTCGTGGCGGGTCCGTTAGAAGAAGGAACTTGCCAGCATTGTCTCTTTTTTGAACAGAGCTCCAGGAAATATTCTGAGAGAATCTCAACTGCTGTGAAAGCTAGAGTTCATGAACTGCATATTTGTCCTTCCTTTTTGTTTTGTCTTCTGGATTTCTTTTTAGCTGTTGATTTATCTCTAGATGGGAAATGTCCCAGTCTTTTTAAATATGTAAATTTTTGTTGTGGAATTACTACAAGTCTGTATGAAGGTCAGTCAAAGTCCCCATCACAACAGATAATACTGCAGACACTTCTCCTTCAGCCTCATAACAGCTTCAGCTGTTCCCTACAGAGTTGACAGTTCAAACCTAGTCCCAGGTCCTTGCCATCACCCCACTGCTACCAGTGTTCAGTCCGACACAGGAGGTGGCAGGCTGTCCAGTGAACTCTCCTCACCCGGAACTACTTAGGACAGCCAAAATAAAGCTGGTAGTTTCACATCCATGTCATCACTAACTTAGCCCACTTCATGGGAAGTGTTCACACAAGATGGGCTACCAGAAGACCTGAAAAAAGCCTACCTTCTAGCAGAGGAATGGTGGTGAGCAGCTGGGGGACAGCAAAAGAAGATGCCATTTCCCTTAACATCACTGGAACTGGAGAGGACCTATGTCCATGGCAGAATTGTCCCTCCGTTTGAAACAATCCCAAGCATTCACTACAGAGAGAGAGCTCAGCCTGCCCCTCACTCACAACATGCTGTTGCCTTTTCTTGCCTCATCATGATGCTTTTTTGCTCCTTGGTTCTCTATCTGTAAGATATATTTCACAAGTTAAAAAGGATTGAAATAGGACCTGTTTTATGGTTAGTGTTAATAGTCCATGGAGCTCTGAAAAGAGCTTCTGGGAAAGAAAAGTTACCAAGTTCTTCTCATCAAGAGTGCTTTCTTGGTGTCTGTTGTGTAATACCACTGCTTGATGCAGTTCCAGGAGAAAAAATCATCATAACCAGAACAGAGTTCAAAGAAGGGAGACTGATAATTGGCCTGGTCTTGATTTAATAACTGCATTGCTTAATTCCTAATGTATTTTGGTGTTAGTTTTAATGGCCCAGACTGCGTGATAGTCTGGGGCTTCTTTGCTGGGTGTTGATGGATTTAAGTTGTTGGGGTTTTCTTTTTGTTCTTTTTATCTATTTTTTATATTTCAGTTTGTTTAAGTAACATAATAAAGTTATTAATAAAGTTAAAGCATTTCTGTCATTGAAGAAAACAGTCGAGAACATTTAAAAGAACTGAGTAGATATCATCCAGCCAACTTAAAAGCCTATATTCAAATTTGCTTCATAAACTCATTTAAATCACATGTTCTTACATGTTCTGTTGTTTGAAAGTTGTTTCCTTTGAAACTTTTCTTTTTATGCTTCCGTGCAGGAAATACGATAAACTTGTGTATTTCACTTGTCAGTTTTGTGTTTCTGAATTCCTTCATCAAATCTGTTATCTTCCTTAAGTATTCAATCCTTGCCCAAGTTATGTGCAGAGAGGGGAATAGTTTTACTGTTGTACTTGCCGTGCTGGAAAGCAAGACAAGAAAAAAGCAAGCAGAGGTGCTGGCTTCTGAGAACTACAGGAAAAAGAAGACATTAAACGGGCATTTTATTTTGGAGACAACCCTGCAGGATGAGAAAGCCAAATATTTCTAGGATCATGGGATAATTCAGGTTGGAACAGACCTCCAGAGGTCAAATGGTTCAATGTTTCCAGTCCAGTGATGCATCACAGTCAAATGCTTGCTTATTACTTACTGCTTTTCCTCGCCTTTTATTTTATTAGTTAACTCTACCTTCTGTAACTTTTTTCATTTGAACTGGCCTTAGCAAGTCATTAGCATTTGCATAACAGGAGTACATTTTATTTATCAGTGAATTGGAAGCAGTTAATTAGAAACAAAAAAATCTGTAGGCTGGAGATCTGCCGAAATCAGCAAGTAGGCTGACTTTTCAAATGTGCTTGTGAAGGAGACCCCGACACACGTGGAAGCCTCCCTCTCCTTGAGCAGCATGGAGTTTTTCAAATTCTTCAGCATTCATAGAGGGGAAGAGGGTGGTAGGACTCAGACAGTAACAAGCCCAGATGAAGAAGAGCAGCAACAGCTTTTCAAAGCTCCATTTTGAAGGGGAAGGAAGGCTGGAAATCCCCAGCCTCTCTTAAAGCAGAAAGAGCTCGGTTAAGAAGACGATAACTGGTTGAAAAATGTGCAATTTCAAAATGTTTTTATCATGCCATCATTCTCTAGCAATGCATCGCTCCACTTATTGCCCTGAAGAGGGGAGACATTTTCTACAATGGAAATGCTTGTAGGGTTATCCGTAACTTTCATTCTTTGGAAAAGACAAGAAACAAACACTATGTATAGATTCAAAAAAGCAAGCCATTTTGCTAATGCCTTTTCCAAGGTCTACTTTAATGGCTTCATTTCATCTGCTGTAATGCTACTTGTGAGTTTCCAGAGATTAACCCCAAAGTTGTGTTCACTTTCATAAAGGTAGCCGGGAATGGGTACAACTATAGTGTAAATGAAGTTACCAAGCTTACTGTTGATCAATGCTAGGAAGAAACCTTCCAGTAAGTCTGTGCTCAAGCAGTCCACGAGCAGAGGAAAGGCACCAGGAGTGTTCAACAACATGCACTGACCCTCAGCTAGTTAGTGAAGCAAGGTTGTCAAGCAAAACTGGGCAAACTGTATCCACATGATTTTATTTTGTTTGGTGTAGGTCAGCCTTGGTGTTTCTGTTTATGTGGCTGCCAGCCAAAAGTGTTTAAAAGGCCTTTTGAGACTGTAGCAAGGAAAAATATTCCCTTCTCTGACTGAACCTGGGGGTCTAAAAGACTCCCCTTTCTGTCTAGATGGCAGAAATTTGGGATCAGAACTGCCCATTTCCTTAGTGCTTGCACAGTGTATATCTCAAACACATATGACAAACGTCTAGGACTCTACACAGAACAAGTCCAAATTTAATAGCAATTGTAACAAGATTTTAACAGTCATTAACCATGAGTATTTATTTCTACTATGAGTTTTCTTTCCCATGCAAAACATAAAAATGCATCTACAGCATCCACATGTAAGGAGTTACAAACTATTCAAAACAGAAGTTATTTTAAGGGTTAGGAAATAGCTTGTCTTGCAGCTGCCAAGTGATTTTGGAATAACTCTTTGCATGATGGAGTGGAGGGGAAAATGGAGATAAAAACATCAATCCTTTAGTTCAAGGAGACTAGATGCTAGAAAAAGGGAAGGAAGGAGGAGGGAAGCTTTTCACCTTCTTACACTTCTGCATCCAGATCCCCCTTTATCTTCCATTATGAAGCTGGGAAGAGGAGCTCCAGCCATATTCTCCTGGCTGTGCCCCTTGGCAAGCTAGACAAAAAAAGGGTATTATAAAATGTTCATAAATAGCTGTAATATGTGAGTGTGGAATGAGAGTGAAATGCAACCCTCCCTTTGATTTATTTTTTGCTTGCTTTGTATTTTAAAACAAGAAAAAAGGATCCTTTCCTTTACCTTCAGCACACTTTGTTCTTTCTCCACTGGATGAGTAACTATAAAATTGCTCACAGGGGCAACTGAGAGATAGAAACCCTTAGGATTGGCATGGCCATCCATGCTGAACTCCTGCTGTCTCCAACCTTGCACAATACGAATGTTGCATACAGATACCAAAGTTTTTATAAGCCTTGATGCTGCTTTACTTTATATCTTGGACTAAACTAGGGGGTAAAACAATAAAAACAGCCCAGCACTCCTACTTTCCTTCTTCCTTTTGAAAAACAACAGGCATTTTTGAGAAGAGGAAGGGCAAAACTTTAAAATTGTTAAAAGTCAAAGTCATGCCCTCTGTAAGTATTTTTGCTTTCCAGATATTAATATGCAAACTGAGCACAAAAAAAAAACCCCTTCCAAATCTTGGTGACTTTCTGCCTTGTCTCCCAAAATTACCCTTTTCCCCAAAACACTAGATTATATTTTCTGGAGGTGGATGATACATGATATATTTGAGATGGTTAAACCAAGCAATCCTGTGGTCATGTTAATTTTGAAATATGTATTTAGGCAATCAGATTTTCAGATAAATTGGTTTTGAAAATGCTCTCTTTTCCTTCCCCAAACTTAGCAGGAAGATTAAGCTCTGGGAAAAAGTTTATCAAAGTTTACAAAGGTTTACAGAGGAACAAGGGAAGAGGAGGAAGGAGAAAGAGTATGGGAGTGAAAGAAAAACAAGCAACCAAGCCTTTTAAAATTGCTTGAGTGTAAGGTGAACGGCCACTACTTCTTGGTCAAACAAACCAGTCATCTCTACTCCTTGATATCAGGGCACATAGGTTATGGTGAAATTCACTCCTTTGCTTCGCCATTAATGGGAAAGAGCTTACCTGGGTGTTGCTGTAGGGCCAAAACTCAGGCAGACGAGAGATACTCTGCAAGCATGGAGGAACAGGCACATAGGGCTTGTCCTCAGAAAAATCTCACCAGGTCCCTTCACCTGGCATGGTCAGGCCACGGGGAGATGCTACGTTGTGGGAAGCTCAATGGGTGGCATTTCATCTTATCAAACCCAGTCCCCACGTGTGAAATCTGACCTGTAGCAGGCAGAGCCTTGTCAGAAATTGTGGGGACAGCCAGTGCTGGGTCTTGTTCAGACCCAGCATGCTGCTCACACAATGGAGCACTCCTAGCCCTAGCAGCTGCAGCCTATTTTCACAAATATCTGTCAAGCCTCTTTGACTCCCTGCAAGTTTGAGCTGTACCCAGCACATCTTCTGTCTTTCCCCTAGCTCCACAGTCCTTTGTAACTGCTGCTTGAAACTTAGACACGCACCTTTCCTCCCCTCAGTGTGCAGACATCCCACCCCAATTAATTAACCCAACAGTGGCTTCATCTCCACAAAGCTGTGACTTCCCACACTTTATCCCCCTCATTCAGCTTAAAGACATCAGCACATTCCTGACTTCATCACTTGTTAACTCCCTTTTGCTAACAGCCAGTGCATCCTCTCTCGCTGGCCTGCTCTGATTTGATATGACCTGAACTCTCATGCAAAACATCTTGAAGGCTGTTTATGTGCTCAATTGCTACTGTGGCATATCAAAATCTTTGAAGCTGTGTTTTAGCACTGCTTCTGTATCCAGAATTGAGAGGCTTTCAGACCTTCTCAGACTCTGTTGCCATGCTGCTCATTGTGCAAGCACCTGGTAAGGAGCAGCAAAGCCTGAGTGAGAGCAAGACCTCTGCTGTTTTGTGTTTGATTACCAAAGGTTAATCCCTTGGTGAAGTGCTAGAGGTGAATGAAGGTGGCAACATCATCATTATACAAAAACATCAAGTTAAAAGTTCTCTTCAGCAGCTATTAAAAAAAAAAAAAGAAAAAAAAATGCAATGTAGGAGAAAGTTGTGTCTCCAAACAGATCTTTAGCTCCCAAGCTCTAGAAATTATTATACTTTTTAAAAAATTATGGAATTTAACTCTTTTATTTATATTTTAGAATGATAGAAAGTATTTCAAGAATCAAAGGGTTCTTCAGAGAACATCTGCAACATTCCCCTGCCTACGTACAGATTCAGTTACATCTGTTACATTCCAGACGCTTGCTTGTTCAACAGGTCCTTAAAAACCATCACTGATGAGGATCCTGCAGTCTTCTTTTGATTGAAGTCTCTCCTTTTCTTGAAACAGATTGCAAAGTGTTTAGCATTGCATTCAATAGAGGATTGTAAGCTGTTTGCTCCAGTAAGCTAGTGAGGAGGTAGCCAGAGAGTAACAATAGCCATTTGGAAAAGTAGTCTGGAGAACAGGAAGCTAGGAAACCGTAAAACCATCAAACATTGAAAAAAATAAAGGTTAAAATATTCTTCAAAATGGCAGGCATACCCAGATTGGAAATTCAGAGCAAGCACCAAAATGTCTAGCTCTTCATATGACTCCAAACCTCTTTCATTAAAAGCATTTAGATGATCAGACAGTAACAAGCATTCCTATAAGTTTTCTTTTAGCAATCTTCATATTCAGCTATAATAAAAATACTCCACTTGAAGTAATAAAAACTAAAGTTCCTGGACTCAGAAATGTTTTAAGGTCAAAGATGAGTTCTTGGTCCTTTTCACACTATATCAAAATATTCCAATCATTTCTTCAACTGGTATAACCAAACATATTGTGCTCTGACTTTATATATACATTACATTATTGTAGTTGATTGTTTCACCTGTTGACAGGAAAATCTAAAGAAGTCAGTATTTGTTTCTAAATAACCTTGAGTTAGCACAGCTACCCAGCCCAAATAGTCACTGAAGGCTCTACTTGAGCAAAATGTTTGGTTACCTCATTTGTTCTTCTTACAGAACTAATTATATTCACACTTGAAAGTCATTTCAAAATCAATTGAATAGATGGCATTTTAAAGCTGTTGCTAGAGCTTATGTTTAATAGATATTTTAGTACATGATCTGTTCCTCTCCAAACTCAATGGTCTGCACTGCTCCAGTGCTTTTCATCGCTCCTTACGTCCAAAGAAGGCTTCATTTCATACAACACCACTCACTGTATTTCTTGGCTCAATACTTATTGCAGTTTTGCAGGTATTTAATGTATCAATGTGACCAGACCAAGTTGGTACTGTTAGCAACCTTCCTTTGTGCTGTGGGCTCTCCAGGCTGCTTGAGGGGGGAAAAACTCACTCTGAATAGGATCACCTCAAGCCATTCATTTCCTTTCTTTCCTCTAAGCCTTAGCTTCTGCCAAGGGCTTGATTGGAAGGAGGAAGAAACACATATGGGAAAGCTAGCAGTCCTGCCTGCTGGTTGCTAAGAAGCTTGCAGACAGCTGTAAATTAGAGCAGCCTCTGCCTGTTCTATTTTACAGCAACGTTCCTTTGAGCAAGCCAAAACCCAAAGATGAGAAGGTGATGTTCACTTTGGGTTGTGAATAGAGGGGCATCACAGAGCTTTCACCCAAAGATCCTGAGCAGCCTTTTCCTCCCTTCTTTCCAGACAAGAGATTGCCAGGACAAAGCTGTGAGGGCCAAGTGGTAGAATATTTACACCTTTCACCCTGAAATTCCCTCCGTTTCTAGCATCTGCTGTGATGTTTCTAAGAAATGATCACACTTGTGGTGCCACCAGTTGTGACAGGAACCAGGACTGCAGGGACAGGTCAGCAGCCGCCATGCAGTTTGGGGAAAGCTTCTGAAACAGAAAAGGTGTATCTAGACTAAGGTCCACATCTCAGCTCCTAAATGCCAGTTGTCAGATGCTGAACATTCATCAGCTTTTACACACCAGACACCCCTCCAGCCATCTCCCTTTTGAACAGCTGGAACATTCCATTTCCTATGTAGAAAAAGCAGTTGCTAAAACCATATTTTTCATGTGATACTGCAGACAGCACTAGTCAGAAAGCATTTACTGATAGGCGTTCCACATCTAGAAAGTGAAAATTAAGCCCATGCCCAATAAATGCTTGCTTACAGTCTAGGCAGATTTTGCCCTGTGAATAGTCCTTCACATTTGTATTTTTTCCTGCTTCCTTTGAAACCAACACCAAAACTTCTAACTAAATGAGAGTTACATACTATTCATAACTTGTGTGCTTTCTGTCAGAAGCAATTGGGTTCAACAGTAAGAAGAGCTTTCAGCATACCTGTAACATATATTTGTAAGGAAGCAAAAGATGAGTTTCACTTCTGATGGTCAATAAGTTGCCTCTTCATCATAAAATGTAAGTAACAATAACACAAACCAGCCCTGTTTAAACTCTTGTTTATAAAATTCAAGTAGTATTACTTTTTTTTTAGTAGCTGGCCTAGAATAAGCATTAAAGTAGCTTTTGTACAACTCATAATGCCAAAAAATAAATGCAATTCTGCACATTCTTTCCTGAGAGCATCCACAAATGACGTGCAAGGCATACACATTGGCCAGAGGCCATAAGCAAAAGCATTGTGTAAAAACTTTGCATGACATCAAGCCAAAAAACTACTTAGCATCTGTATCTCAGATCTCAACTGAATTATGAATTAAATAACCAAATCAAAACAAAAAGCATAAAGCACACTCCATTGTGCAACTTTGGTTATACACACACATACACACATGCACCTAAGTGATGTGGATCTGTGGTGATTGATGTAACCTTGGGGTGCATGTGTGTGTGCGCATACACACAATTGTGGGACAGAGAGAGAGAAAAAAATAAATATTTAGAGGATATATTCAGAATAAAGCACACTCCCTTTACCGGTAAGTGGATGCTAGCCCAGATGGGCTCCCTCTGGTGTTGAGAAGATAATGTATTTCCCCATTCAATTTTATTTCTTTGTCTCCATCAATAAGAGTGTTAAAAAGTGCCAAATGTAATCATGGTATTATTATAGAAGAGTCCCTTATTTCACACAGACGCTTACGGATGGGATAGTATAGCTTTTCTATTATCACTCATCCAGTGTTCATGAATACTATATACAGCATATGCATGTATATGTACACACGTACATATGTATATATAAATCTGTGCTATTTATTACACTCAAACAGCTTTCCACGCATGTGGAGATCACTTCTAACCCTAACAGATACTGTGAAACCTGTCACCCGTAAGTTGGCAATGTAACTATTCACAGTTAAAGATAAGAAACTGAATGCCCAGAGAGTGGCAGGCCTCGCAGCAGCCAGGACCTGATTCTCCAATGTGTGGAGCATTTTTATAATGCCTCTTAAGGTGAGATTATGCCAAGACTCTTGATGAGACCTGTGCCCTTGTGAAAATCCAGCCTAGGAACCATGTGTGGCACCCCAGCAAATGGGGAAACACACAATTTTCTATTTAACTGATAGATTCTTGATTTTGGAAACCTAAGACCCAGCATTACTTAGGAGCATTATGGCACAGGCAATGGGTGGAATCGGCTTTGCCATGAACATTAACTAGGCACTTTAACCCTAACCTTTTTCCACCTTATTTACCACCCATTTCCTACCTTGTACTCCGCCTAAGGCAGCAGTCCTCGAGACCACCCTCTCCTGCACTGCAGAACTATCATTCAACATGAGAGTGCGAGTATCATCCTCTCCATTATTTCCAGGATGTTAAATGCTTTACTTTGTCACCTGGATGCCCTTTTGACACAAGTCTGTTTGGTTTTTGATGCTATCCCTTCCTTGGAAAAACATCACCTCCCTTTCTGTCCCGAGATGCCAGGAGGTGGAAGCGGGGTGACCCCAGCTTGGCTCGCTG
>NW_010117856.1:91686-111960 GCF_000699245.1 Pterocles gutturalis
CCAGCACACCTCTCCCCAGCTGAAGTTTGCAGCAGAGCTGGGACACTTTTTGCAGAATGAAACAGAAGGGAGAGGGAGACAAGAAACACGCATCTCCAGTGGCTGTTCCCAGATGTTTACTGACAGCAAAGGATTAGGGAGTCCAGCCTCAGCTCCCAGCCCAAGAGAGAGCATGTCCTCATGGTCCCAGACCTCTGCTCCTGCTCCCAGCTTGCCCAACTTCCCCTCTCCTCCTCCCCAGTTCCTGGGAGCCCTCCCTCTCCATTTTGTTCTTCCCTTCCAGCCCATGGCTCATCCATTGCCACCCACACCCTGGCTCCTGCCTCCTCCGTCCTCACACCCCGCGCTGATACGTGTCAGTAATACAATGCCTGGGACAGATCCCAGGCCTGGTAAAAGCAGGAGAAAAACTCACATTCACTCTAGTGGCCTTCTTGGATCGGGTCCTAAATGCACAAAAGCAAAGCTGGTGCTAATTTTCCTTCCCCTCGGACAGTGCTGTTAGAGTTGGCACGTTCTCCTTCAACCGGTGAAACAAGAAGCAGGGGGGGTAGGAGCTGGGGGAGCAGGGGAAGAACAGAAAGCATACATAAAAGGAGGAATGATTGCACACATGTGTTGTGAATTCTTCATCTCAGATTAATGTTTTCCTGAATTTAATTGGCTGCCTTCTGGTTTCGGCCAGATGACCAGTTACATTTCAGAACAGCCATAAAGTTGAATATAAATGAAATATTTGGACAACAGGAGCCAATGTCTGTGAACTATTCCAGAAGATTATTGAATAAACAAAAAACACTGGAACTTCTAACTGCAGAGTATAATTATTATTGTTCATTCACATGTAGTATTAATTCCTACTGCATCAACTTGACTGACAAAAAAACCCAAATCATCACATTGCAACTTCAAAAAGCTGTCCTTGCATCCCCATCACATGAATAGCAACACAGCATTTCTCAATGAGTGATGCAGCATTATTAGTTGGAACAACTGGAGGGTTTCATTGCAAATTAGCTCAATTTAAAATTGCTTGTTATTTAAATGTTCTCCACCCACAGCATCAAGCGGTTATCAAGTGGCATTGAAATAAAAAAAAACTTTGCTAGTGGTTAGAGTGGTAGGACTATATTTGAGTCCCAAAGGTGACAACAGACTTCACTGCTGTCTTCACTTGGGTGTGGATTTAGTCATTTTCACCAGTCTATCTGCTCAGTTATGCTGGTGGATTGGCTCCAGGTTAGACAGTTTTTCTTCATGGAAGTGTCAGCATGATTCACCTATGGGCTAGGTTCTCCCCTTCCTGCCCCTTGTCTGGGCTGATCTTAAATAGCTACTGAGAATTCCTCATCTGCAAAGGAAAACTCCTAGTTGGCATCAACCCAGCACAGCTCCCTCCTAGGCCAGCTACTCTCCTTGCTCTGTGTGGGAAAGGACACATGGCACAGGGTATACTCTCATGCTTTGCCAATTCCTCACCGGCTTGTGGCATAGTCCACTGGGGAAAACTTCCCTGATCCAACTCAGTCTGCCCCAGCCTCATGAGCTAGCAGGACTAAGCAGCACAAGAGAGTAATGCAGAAAGCAGCTCTTCCTGCCTGGGAACAGCTATGCATGGGACTAAAGAGATCTGAATGCCCACTCCTGAATCTGTTATGAAACATCCTATCTACCCTGCACACTAGATACCCAGAGGTCTAGCAAACAGGGAAAGGCAACTGATCCCCAACAGCGCTTTTGTTCCTACTCTGGCCCTCACAAGACTGTGGCTTTTTGAATGAGGAAAATAGAACAGGAGAAGAGGTAGTGTCATAAAGGGTTATGGGTTTATGTTTTACCATTTAAATAGTCTCAATTCTGCTTCTCTTCCACAAATCCATTTGAAAACTTGTCTTCAATTTCCAGACCTGCCTCTCCCATTGGAAGGTATACCAGTATCTATAGCAGAAACCAGTTCAGGGATCATGCACGTGTGCTTCATTCTTTCTTCTGGTCTTTGATCTTTGATTCCCTCTTTTTTCACATTTGCCAAGGTCTTCCCATCCAAAGACTCTTAAAGAATTAAGTCTTAAGAAATACTCAGGAAACCCTCCTCAGTGACAATTCAGTTTCTGTTACAAGAGTGACACACTGCAGGGTCAAAACTTTCTGGTCTTCCCTTCAGCTCATCTGAGGACAGAAGGAAATGAGCCTTCCCACAGAGGAGATTAGCCAGCTCAGTCATCAGGCGCTAGAGGGCTAGATAAATCCCAAATTTCCCAGATTACAGGAAAAAAAAAAGGCAGAGTATTTGTGATCAAAGGGGACAAGGCTCAGGAGAGAAGTTACTGGTGTACAAGATGCCAGCAGTAGCCAAATCCATAGCTGAGGAGCAAACACGAGGGAGCATAACAATAACTACGTAATGAAAATATTATATGTAAACAGAAAATGAAAATATTATATGTAATCAGATCAGAAAGCATCATCTGAAGTAAATGTGGTTCAGTGTCAGTGGATGTTCCCCTAGAAAAGGTGAAGTTATATAATACTGTTGGAGAGAACAATTAAAATGGACAATTGTGGGTACTTTGCTGTGCTTTATCATCTCGAGCTATCTCTGCCATCTTCTAATGCTTCCCTGGGTTTGCACAGTGTTTGACAGAGCATCCTCAGGAAAGTGGTTATCACATCAGAGAAACATCTTGTAATGTCATGAAAACAACTTTCAGAAACAGATCTCAAGTCCATTCATCAACTACATTTCATAAGTTCATAACAACAAAAGTATGATATCTGAATTCACTTTGGCCTCTCATACTTGCTGAATTCTCTTTGCAAATAAAATATTTTGGTTTAATTCAGCTGACAACAACGGCAAATATGGGTCCTCTGCAATTCTGGATAACAGGCCTTTTCCAATGTAAAAATTTACCCAGTGATCCTTAAGACATCTAGTGGGAGTTACATTTCCATAGGTATTGGAAAATTATCTGCCTGTAATTCAAATGTCACCAAATGTAAACAGTTGTATTTGGAATGATAACAAATGATAATCTATTTCTCAGAAAACCTTTAGGTGACTATTCAGACCCTACTTCTGCTCAGGAGGCAAGCTGACTGAAAATATCTCCAAGTGATATATGTATGACCAATTACTACTCCACTCCCTAATCTGACCCTCGATGAAAATCTAGGTTTACAGAGGTGCAGCAAGAATGAGAGCCAACGGCTGGGAATTGAAGCTCAGCAAATCTAAACTGAAGTGTGATGGAAATTTTCTGACAGACAGGGTAACTGACCACGAGAACAGTTCATGGAGGGTTCTGATGAATTCTCCTCAGCGCTAGCAATTCTTAAATCAGGACTGGATGTTTTTCCAGTACATAGACCAAACAAGAACTGAGTCAGAGAAAGCTAATGGCCCTGGTTGTAGCAGAGGTCAGACAAGAGGATACTAAAGGCCTCTCTTGGCCTTATAGCCTTTGAGTCTCCTAAATAAAAGGTTCAGGCTTTTCAGATTGCAGCATAAATCCTATTCTATTTCAGGCTGCTTTCAAACTTGGGCAATGAAAGAAGAGGGAAAATAAACAGATGCTGCAAGACAAAATCATCTGAGTGACAAACAAAAAACCCTCTCCATGCATCAAGCGTGGCAGAACATCTTCCCAGGGGTCTGTCTTATCAGCGATCTGGTTTACTTTGGTCTATTTGTCAGTGGCAGAAAAGGAAAACAGCCCCGAATCCTGATAACTATATAGGACTGATTGTATCACTCCGTGATAATGAATTTGAATAGCTCTATTAGAAGAGCAGTGTGGCCTGAAATATCCCTCCCTTTTTCATGGACGGTGGCTTTTCTGAGTTGCCCCTTATCTAATAGGAGGGTGTTTTTTCAGGGCCCAAATTCTTTAAAAGCAGAGAAGTGCTAAGGGTTTCCTTCCTTGCTTGATAGGCATTACCTCCCCTTGGTTGTGCCAATTCGATGGCTGAACTTCAAGCCAGACCCGGGGAATGGTCTGATTTAAAAAAAAAAAAAAAAGCAACAAAAAACAAAAAACAACAACAAAAACAAAAAAACAAGAAAAAATCTTTCTCTGTTATTTTGAAAGCAGGCACTGTGACAAACCTGGTCGGGAGCACAGCCACCCAAACAGCGGGCTCATCACAGAAGAGCAGACTGTGAACTCTGGCACTGCTGGGAGGAGGACGGGAAGAAGCAGAGAAGGCAAAGACGGTGGTGAGGATCTCTTGGAGTGGATCTGTCACCACAGGGTTTGTTATGGGGAAGAACCATGTCCGGGGTTGCAAAACGCACTGCTTTATAAGGCTTCCCTCTGAGGAGAGCTCATTTTGGACTTTCGTGGAGCCTTAAAAGCTGATGACTCATGGCCCATTTCGTTTGTTGGTGCTTTCCTGTCATAAATTTCCCGTCATGCGTTTTCTGAATGAGAAGGACTTGCTCACAAATGTTGAAAAGGCCAGGAGAAGCTGTGGATGTTTCATTCGGCTTCCTGACAACCCCTGTTATTCTGCCTCTCGTGTTCCCATCTCCACACCACCAGCAGGCACAGCGAGGAACCGTGACATCTGTTGGGGTGTTTGGGGGGGAGCTCTTGGAAGACAGATTCTGAATGTCCCTTAAGGACCTGCTAGAAGATAAGAAGAAGGAAGAAGGAGATGGAATTTTACATTGCTTGGAACTTCATTTTCAGGATCCTTTTCACTATTTCAATCCCCAAACAGAGTACACTTTTTGAGCAGTGAAACTGGTGCCACAAACAGGCTGGATGTACCTGTGAAATTCTTGCAAAGTTCAAAATTAAATCCATTGATTGTAAAGACAAGTTTTGCATGAGTAAACCCCCAGGATACAAGCTGTGTCTTTGTGTCAGATATTGTACAAAATTGCTATAAGAGTCCTCATCTAGACAAGCTAAGATGGAATGGATGGGACAGAAAGACACTGGATGAAAGTAAACCTATTCTTACACTCATTTTGAGAGGGGAAGCTGATGTGTAATGCAGCTATGCATGATTTACTCATGATCACATTGCAAATGTCTGGCCATGAGGATGTGAACCTATATTCCTTAAATGCCAACACAGTGCCAGAACCACAGCAGTTGCATTCAGAAAACTTTCCAGGAATGGTAAATTGACCTTGCTATATTTTCATCAGAAAAATGACAAATTACAACCCGCTATTGGCACCAAACCTTCAGACATGTCTACATGAAGTTTGAGTTCACATCAAATGCTTGAAATATTGCCATGGCCTTCGATGGGAGTAGACACAAGCAAATAGTCTGGTACCCTGCGTCTAATGGTGCCCAGTCCCTTAGATGTCAGAAGAAGGATTAAACCCACCTATCAGCTAACTAGTCAATTATCCAGTCTTTCTTATGTCCCAAAGGGGGATTATTCTACGCTGTAAAATATGAGGTTGGATTACCATTATCATGATCTTTGTTGGCATAGTTCCAGATGTTGCTGATGGTCATAAAATTATCTAGCTCTTTTAAGAGTCCAGCCACAATATATTATCTTGATGACCACTTATGGCAGTGAGCTCCACAGATTAGCTAAATGTTGGGAAAAGTGGGGATTTCCTTTTATAGGGGCAAAATTTACTACCTTTTAATTTTATTGGGCAGAGGTATACCTCTCACAGTTCAGATTACATGAGAAGGTATGTCTCATTTCTCTGCTGGACCAAAAATAGTTTCAGAAACCATAAATGCAGTTTGATTTTTATCAGACCAAAAACTGCCTCATTTGCCAAAGTACAAACCGGAATGAGACTTACAGCTCCTCACATGCTGGTGGCCTCCTGGAATGGGTTTGAGTCTCTGACAACACAACCCCCTTCCCTCTCCCCCTCAGTGCCATCCCCCTGCCTCCAACCTTTTGCTTGTCAGCACTAAGCTCTGTCCAATTATTCACCTTTTCAAAAGTGATTTATTTACAGGATAACCTAATAATGTCAAAACCAACACTGTTATGCTCTGTCACCCACCAGGATGGGCCAAAGAGGGAAGGGGGCAATAGTATTGATTCATTTTGCCTTGCACCTGACGGGCTGATAAATTGTACAGCCACCAACTTAGGAATCATTTGGTCAGTTTATCGTAAACAACTCCCTTTGACTCCTTCACATTTCCTAATAACATTGCTCTGTAGCAGTTACAGCACTGCTCCCTACCTCCCGTTTCAGAGGTAATTATTTTTTTCAGGCATCTCCATCTCTGCTGGGAAGGCATTATACAAACTGGTTAACGTTTTGTGCCACCGAAGCAATGAGGTGGAGTTTGTCAGATTGTTTGTCTTCCAAAGGTTTTGTTAATAAAAATGAGAGCCCTCTTGGCAAATTCTTCTTTTCTGTCTTAACAAGGGACTGGTTGAGTCTCAACTCTAAGTTGTGCAAACTGTGAGTTTTACCTCCCAAAGAGATGTTTCAGGAAAATCAAGGACTTGCAGAGACATGGTGATTTCTCTGCTCCTGTTTTCTTCCTCGGAAGGAATAATTTCCACCAGTGGCACAATCTGTGTCCATCTCCACCATGTGCATTACCTGGCTGATGCTGGCAGAAATTAAGTCAAGGCTGTTTCCTTCTCTCTTTTTTTTTTTTTTTTTTTTTTTTGGCCGGTGCCCACCGAGCTGTTGAGGGGTGAGCTGCAGCACAAATGATGCAGCTCATGCTCCCTCTGCTCATTTCCCAGTTCAAATGTAGTACACGGGAGAAAACTTTGCTCTCCCTCTGCTCATGGCTGTGCTGAACCAGGCACAAAGATATGTGTTGTTTTTAAAAAAAATTGTAACTGCAGCTGAAAGAGGGCTGGGAGAATTTACTAATGTTAGATTCATTTATGCAGACAAGCAAAATGTCATGAACTCTTGTTCCATGGCTGTGTTAATTCCTTCTTCAGTGCAACAGCCAATTCACACAGTGGCAAGGTGGTCCTTAAGACTGCATGGATACAAGGACTTGCAGGTCATGGAGAACATGGAGAGATCCCTGTGCTCTGTTTTAAGTAGGAGTCAGCAGATGACTTGGGATAATCTAATTTGTGCAAGGAATATATTTCATTTACATTTTGCTCTCAGAAAAAGAAAGAGCACAGTAAACAACATCTTATCTGTGCCCATATATTCAGCTCAATTCCATGGAGTTTTGCCATTGACTCAATTGGAACAAGATCAGTCCTTAATCATTAAAAAAACACATTTTTACTCTCATTCTCCTGTACTTTATGCAATATATTATGTCGTAATGGAAGAGATTTTTAAAGAAGTGAACAAGCATTCTGGCATGTTCTGCAGGATTTTGGATGACAAATTTCTAGGGCAATAAATTGCCCACTCTATAGCAAAGTCTTACATGCAGCCATTTTGTAAAAATCTATTTTATGGATTCTTTTCTTTTCAGTCATGGACAAAACTATTTGTTTCCTGACTTTCTTAGTATATTGCTTTTTATTTAAAAGATTGAAAGGAGAAAAAGTCAGCTATTCTATTTGTTTTCTTCATGAGGAAAATTTAAAAAGACAAATTTTCTTAAATAAAATTCAGTTGCAATCCAACTATAAGGACCCGAAATGAGTCCTTGTTAATTTATCCTTGCACTTGGCTTCATTAAACTTACATAAAAGGTAGGATTATCTATTTTATATAATTAAGTAATCTTAACTGTTTTTCTTCAATTACCATCCTGGAGGTATTGCCCATATAATATATTATAAGGCTAAATGAGGAAATGAGCATCCAAAATGCCACTTTAAATAGTGCTTTTTTTTGGTCTTTTCTGAAGAACTCCTTCTCATGTATCCCATATGATGACCAACAAAGCTCATTATATTGCAATACATTAATATAAAGCAATTTGCTGATTACCATGCAAAGCATACGAACAGCCAGAGAGCACAAATAAAAAACAAAAGTAAAATGGGATAAAGTATTGAATCAAGAAGTTCCTGACCAAATTCCAAACACTGATCCACCTCTTTTTGCCACCAAAATTCCCTAAACAAGTGATGAGGAGCCATCACAAATTAAAAGTTTCTGGCTTTTTGTTTGCACATGAATGATACTGAAAACTGCATTTTATTAACTGCTTTACCTGGGACCAGTCCTGATGCACTCACTTACACCCTACCACTGAAGGATGCTTCCTAACTTTATTAGGCCTTTGGATTATGGCATTAGCTGATCTGAAAAGGTGTCACCAGTCTGATCATCATGACGACTTTGGATCAGGTTAAATTACTCTTTCTTTCTTTCTTTCTTTCTGCTGAACTGTGAACAGAGGTATCTGCCCAGCAGCCTGTTAACCTGACATAAATTATCAAACGAGGCTACCACAACAGGAGGAGGAAGCTGAGGAAATGTGTGGGTTAGCAATCACCAAGCCTATTAAACTGCTCTGAAATCCCACCCTTCAGATTCACAATTTCTCATGTTTTGGCTTGACCAAGAGGCAGGTTCGTGAAGCAAGAGGATCTGTGAGGGTGTGAAAGGGATGACCCTGGAAACAAAATATTGGTTTTACATCGCAGGGTATCTGTTACAGGAGAATTTCCTCTGGCGCCAGCAGGTATTTGAGCAGGCATCTGGATGGATCCCAAAGGGGGGGAAGGAAACGGAGATGGAAGTTTTTAGATGGGATCATGATGTTAAGCCTTAAAACTGTTTGAATGACCCACAATGACTAACCTGCAAGGTTTTATCTGCATGGTGGATTTTGGTGGTGGTGGTGGGGTTTAGGGTCGATTTCTTTTTTTCTTTTTCTTTTTTTTTTTGTATCAGTGGGGAGTTCCAGACAAAAGTCCAGAAGGGTACTAGTAAAGGAATGCAAAGTCTGTCCCCGGTCACTGATGAGGAAAATAATCAGATCCATAGCAACCTCTTTTTCTGTGTGCTGGGCACACTGATCTCACAGCTGATCCTGAGAGTTCTTTGCTGCATTCTTAAGGCTTTTTAAAGCACTGTTAGTGGTATTGGTAACTGCAATCACAAAATATCACAGGCTGGATTGATAGAGTTTTACCCAGAAAGCAAATTTTGGCACTTATTTATTCCCCTTGGGCTTAGGAAAGAAAATCTTCCTTGGGGGTCTGAAGGCTGATTCATTAAATCTGAGCTGTCTGCTGAAGTGCTCAGTAAAAGTGACTCTGATTTATTTGGATTTGTCACTATAAAGGTCTCTGAAGACAGCTATTTATCCTATGGGATTCTTGACAAATTGGCCGAGTGGTCTGGGCAGTCCAGATGGAGGATAGTCTCCTCTGACCCCTCACATGGCCAGAGAACAGGTAATCACTCCCCCAATCACAAACACGCACAGAAATCACATCGTTGCCAAGAATTCTCTACCCACCCAGAACTTGGTCATCCATGGTTCAAATCTATGTTTGATCTCACCAAAAGGCAAGTCTGAGCCAAAAGTATAGTCTATAGCTATAGGAACAGGCAGGTAATGAAGAGCTCACGGGATGGATTTTTACTGATGAGGGTATGTTTGGCTGAACTGGAGCCTGACAAAGATGTTTGTCCCACTGTGGACAGAATTTATGCAATACTTGACAACTATGCAGTGGGATCAATTTGGACCCTAACTTTAGCAGTATATTTTAACTCCCTCCCAGCAATGCAGACCGGTCAGGCATCTTTCTAACTGAAAAAGAGAAGAGACTGAGCACAGCAAAAAGAGGAGGAGGGAATCTCCTCTGGCCCTGGGCAGCCTGCTCTAGTGGTTGGCAATCCTGCCCACAGCAGGGGGGTTGAAACTAGATGATCTTTAAGGTCCTTTTCAACCCAGGCCATTCTATGATTCTATGATTCTATGAATCTGCTGCTGCTTTCTTACGATCCCACTTGTGTGACTTTCCCCAGACCTTGGTGTATAAGTCGGTGTAGCGTCTAGTGTCAGCTCTTCCCTTTAATTATCCGCTAGCCTGGCTGAGAGCTGTATAAACACATTACAGTCACTTGCAAGTAATAGATACTGCAACTGCATCCATCTTTCCCTTTTAACTCTTTCTGCCTGTCCTGCCTTTTGTTCTCCTCTGAATTTTATCAAACAGTTCAATAATGCGCACTTTGTCCCAGTTTCTTTGGAGCTGACTGAAGCTACTGATCCATTTACAGCTGTTACAGGGAAATAAGCACCTTCAGGGCATGACTAGAGCCACTTAAGATCTACGTGGCCTCTCAGACACAGATGGAATAAATTCAGGATGCCATGTCCAGAAGTATTGTTCCAAATGACTGGAGTGGAAGTGATAAGAAAAATACAACTAAAGACAAGTGTTGGGAAAACCCGGGAGAATGACAGCCTACCTTGGAGTTAGCTTGCTGGTACTTCGGGGTTTTATCCTCTCAGCACACAGTTCTCCTCCCCGTTCAAACCTGTGTGGTGAAAGAGAGGTTTGACTGATGCCCATGGAGTAGCACACTGGTACTTAGGGGTTTTATCCTCTCCGTTCTCCAGTTCTCCTCCCCGTTCAAACCTGTGTGGTGAAAGAGAGGTTTGACTGATGCCCATGGAGTAGCACAGGCTCAAAACATTCAAACTGGAGTAAGCCAAGTTCAGTGGCAGCTAAAAGCAAGTATGGGGGGGATTAAACACAGTGCAAGGGAGAATTCTGCAGCAGCAAGTGTCTTTTGCAAGGGATGCATGGGGATGAGCTGGTCTCAGCCTGTCTAACAGCAGAGGATTTGGGCCACAAATGAATCATTCCAGATCGCGTTCAGCATCAAAATAGTGTGAAAGTAACTAAAGTTCATGCTACACCCTCAGAAAGAATCACCATAGACTTTTAAAAGGCACTGGAGGTGGGGGTGAGTCCTGGAAATGCAACAGCAACGATCTCTTTACTTGGTGGTTGGATAACTTCAACCCAGGGGTTTTGCCTAGCAATCTGTCTTGCTAAAAGTCAGGGTAAGATAAACTGTACTCTGTCTCTGATTTCTGCAAGAAAGAAAACAATTGAATGACTGGTCATTCATCACCGAACCACCCTCCCCCCTCTCCAACACCTTGTATAGGGTTGTATATCCTGGAGCTGTTTAGCTTTCCTCATCCATTTCTTAAAAGGAAAACAAAGAATTTCAAGTAGCAAGATATGTATTTTACAACTTTCCTGATAGTTCAGAATTGGAAGGGACAGATCAATAAAGAAATTACTTGGCTGTTGCTACAATTGCTGTGTTCATCATCATCACATGCCACTTACGTTAAAGTAAGTTTAATAGCAAAGGACCTCCTTTTTTAGCTCTGCCTCTACAAGTGTGCTCATAAATGTATTTATCTATTCATTAAAAAGTGCATTCATGTTTGTGTACTGAGGAGCTCAAACCCAGATCAGATGCAGCTCATGGACTTAACAAATACGTGCTTTTGCCATTCAGTTGTGGAAAACGGAGAATATTATTTGAGAAGTTCCTTTAACAATTTGAGTTAAATCAGACATTTAAATCACTGAGAAACAGCCCTACATGGAACAAACTTCAAAAATCACAAATCTACTGTGAGACAAGCATACTGAAAAGGGGAAGCGCGGAATACAAAGATGCGAAACAAAAGCAGTCAGGATACATTTGGCCATAGGAAAAAGCAGTACCTTGGGTGAGAAGGAACAGCTAGGCTTGCTCTGATGAGCTGAGTGTATGTATGCTCTGCTGTCAGGGGAGCAAATGAAGGTGTACTCCTTCTAACAAATCCAGGTATGTGCTGCTTGTGGTACAAAGCACTCTGCTTTCAGTGCTGAGCCTGCCTGGCTGCTTCCCACACCCGTATGAAGAGATGCTTCAGAGCACGTTATCCCGCGCACAGCTACTGCAAAGGTAAGTACCAAGGGAGCCTTGGAAACAAGTGAGGTGGAGCAGGAGAACTCAAAAAGAGGACACTAGAAAAAGATCGGCTTAAAAGCAGACTTCTCTGCAGCCCCATTGCACCCCGAGAGTCTGCATTAGTTTTAGATTGAAAGAAGTAAGACACTTCATGGAAGAGACAATTAGGTACAAAAAGGCATAAAGAAGCCTAGTAATGGATTTTAACTCTCCTAAGGGAATCCTGTGTTTTTACTGAGGAAGGATTACAGGAAACCAAAGTAACACTTTATTTTTCTTCACAGAGAGCTTGGGGACTTTGGAGTAATTTCGTCAATGGCGATTTGCGACTTGTGCTATAGTGTTACCAAGGATGGTACTCGTGGTCTGTTTATTAAACTTTTGGCTTGTCACTCATCACTAACATGATCAAAACTCATTGTTTTTCTTCTTATAAAAGCAACTTTTCTATCTTTCAGAATTACCATGAGGTTGAGGGATGACTGCTTTCATCTCAAATCAAAGTCAGGCAAGTATCCATTTTGTAAGATGTGAGCATAAAAATGTGCCAATGTAAACATCAGGTATCTGAGTGAAAAAATGTTAATTGGCATTTCAAGAAATGGGGAGACATCACAAAGATATTTTAGGCTTTCAACATATTTGTAGCATTCTAACATCAATCAATTTCTTGCAACTAACTATCAGGTTATTTATCTTAGCTAACCTTGGTATCCATTACCATAGTGCCTAAGCCCCTCATAACGTTTCTGTAGAGCAGGGAAGTGTTCTCATCCCTTTTTCACCACTGAGGAACTGAAGCAGAAAGGATTCCCCTTTTGTGGTCACCTAGAAAGCCTGTAACATAGCAGAAAATCAACCCACATACCCTCAGTCTCTGTCTAGCACTTTAACCAAAGAAGAGTCTGTCTCTTTTAAATTAGCCCAGTTTGCACTTCATTAATTTGCACCATAAATTGTAAAAGCAAGGCTCTGTTACACCTATCACTGAGCCATTAGCTATAAGACTAATTCCAGTGACACTTAGAAGCACAGGAACAACCTAAAGCTTGGCATCCCCAAACGAGCCCTGGCTACACGCTGCCAAGGAGAAGGGAAAGACTGCAGTGAGCCAGGGCATGGGGAGAGGAGGAACAGAAGACGATGTGGTGCATTGCTGTGGGTGCTGCTCTGGGCAGTTCACAGAGGCTTCACCTGGAATTGCTTTTTCTTCAGGACAGAACATGTCTCTCATCCTGGGAAGGCCAAGCTGGCCCACAGGATGTCCTGTGTGCATTGGCACCCTATGGAAGTCTGCATCGCAAATCCCCTTTAAGCCCCTGTTCTCTAACAGATTGGCTAAGCAGCTCTTTAGTGAGGATTTCGCGTATGTGGAAAGCTTTTCTGAGGAATTTGTCCACAGTGTTGAGAGAAAACTCGTGGATGCTATGTCATACATATATATCATTTTTTCCACTCTGCAGTGGAATATGTATATGTATATGTATATGACTGTATATGTATATACAGTCAATACAGCTCATAGTGATCACATGCACATCTTTGTTTAGTCCCTACAGAGTATACATAAATATATTTCTGTCAACAAATTTTGGTATAGGGTAAATGGCATTGCGTATGATGTCTGGTAAATTTGCTATGTAATCCAAATGGCCTGCATGACAAAGAAAGGTCTACCTTATTCTGGTGCAAAATTTGGCTAACAAAGATCTATAGTCCAGGGTAGAACAAGCTGAATTTATATGGAGATTGAAATAAAGCATCAAAATCAAAATCCTTCAGCTAGCCACAAAGTCCTTTGTGACTGTTTTAAACCAGAAGGTTCCAGATAATGTATCTCTCCTCATACCACCCTCAGCCATCATCCCATCTGATCTTAAAACATAAGTATATACATATCTGAGTTCCCTAACATTCTTTCTTTAAAAAAAAGGCTGCTTTAATGGTTCATCCCTTGGAACAGAGGCCTTACCTTGCCAGAATTTTTTAAAAATTTGGCTTTTATGCTTTGTGTGGACTCAGAGAAGCTATTAGGTGTTGTTTTCCATTTCCCCTCACCAAACTGCACAAGCATGAAGGGCCTGCTAGTTCTGGCTAGCAGGTCTAATGACTCGTCTCTCTTTTCCTCCTTTAACCAGCTCTATTTATGGGTTAGTCACACCCCCGGTTAAGAACAGAGTACTGCACAGTCTAAGCATCACCCCAGATCTGTACACACAAAGGAAAAGAGAAGAGTAGGAAGGGAAAAGAGAGCAGGACGGCCTTCACAGTCTGTACTTGGGGCTTTTGCTCCCCTCACTTCTGTAGTTTCAGTTCTTCTGTACTCTCTCAGTCTCATGAGACTCCACTGCAACCCACATTTACGGTCTTCTTTTTTATGTTATCCCCTGGTTCATTTTTAAAGCTATTTATTTCCTCCAAGCTACTTAAATAGACTTTTATTATGTGTTCATGCAATGCCACTTTCTAAAACAACACCGTTGTCTATATGTATCATGAACTACGATACGCACCATAAAACCAGAGGACTGCACTGTGGCAAAGCGCCATGACCCCACTTTGGGGATGCTCCAGGAGCTCTGAGAGTCACAGGTTGTGAGGAATGTGTAAGGCCTGTCAGAGTCAAAACAAAAGCACAGTGACTGTGGTCTTTCTATGTCACTTGAGTAGGATGCGCAATCTGCTGTCTCCTTTGCCTTGCCATCTAACGTTCCCATTTAATACTCATTCGCAACACACACTATTTTCAGCTAACTGCTGTGTTGGGTGTGAATTGCACATGTGAAGACCTGAATGTTGCCCATTTGCTGTTTTATTGTCTCAGTATTTTTGGCGCAAATATTTTTCCAGCTATGTATGGTCACTCCTTTGGATGTCACTGCACTTAGGAATGTGTATTTTTAAGGTTTAATGTGGCCACCTACCTGGTAAAATGCAAAGCCTCCATGACAAATGGAGTGCAGGGAGTCCAACAGTGCAAATTGTGGCCAACTCGACCTGTAATGGCGTAAAGCAGCCCACAAAGAGTCTGGGTCCCAGCATGTGATGTTTCATTTGGATGGGAACAGAGGACATAGGCCGACCTACTGCAATTAATGATGGATGTTGTGGGAACATGACTTTCAGAAGCTGTGAGCACTTTAAGTGAATAGGACCTTCAGAAAATCTGTGTCAACATGCTCTTATATCATACCATAAACCATACAAGTAATAAAAGCTCACCAGAATAGTTGACATTCTTCCTGCCACTCCCTTACAAAGTGTTCCTCTTTTCCAAATTTCCCTCTGAAGCAAAAATCTCTTATTTTCCAAAACTTTATCCAATGTGCTAATTATTGGAAAGCAAAAGAGAACTTACTTCTTATCAACAAATTTCATCATGTCTTAAAGTCACAAAAATGCAAAGGATTAGCCAACAAAGAAGCAGATATTCAATATAAAACAGTTATGTCTGCACTTTAATCTTTCAGTGATAATTTTGCATAAGAAATATTGGCTTTTTTGCATATTTCTCTTTTGACCACTTCATAAAAGAGTCTGCAGTTCACAACATCAACTATCTAGTAATATATTCAGAGATGCATCCTGTAGGCAGTGGATAGTGATAGTCCCTGCAGTAGAGATGGAAAAGGATACCTCTCCTCTCTGACCATGAGTCTCCTTTTGTATAGGAATAAATGTGCATTATAAAATAAACATAACTCAGCCACTTTGGTTTGCTTCTTACAAGCATCCAGCAAAAGCAGATTCACTTGCATGTCTGTGAAAAGTTAACTGAAAGTTGGGGCTCAGTGCTCATGTTGAGGGTTAGCTGTCTTGTTTCTGCTTTGACAGCTTACATGCTTCTTATTTCTGGTGTACTCAGCTCCTAGCTGACAGATCCTTTGCAAGACATAGCTTAATGCCCCAGCAGTACAAGAAACCCTCATCAGAGACCTGGCATAGGAGGGGGAAATGGGTCACACCAGGATTTAATGCATCCTTCACAATTAGGACACTGACCTTGTTGTCAGTATCTCTCATAGGCGTTATGATATTTAATCATGACTTTGCTTCTGGGAGACAGCTTTTGCCACTCTTGTCCATACAGTCTGGTTTGCTCTGTGGGCAGCCCTGCTGATTTTTATGAAGCTACTCAGAGGAAAAGGTACCAGATGGCATAAGTCAAGGTGGTAGAAATCATCCAGTTATTACACGTACAGGTACTCCGTGTGGTAGACAAGAGCACTATTTACATGTGTCACTCATTTTGTTGTCAATGTGACAAAAAGGATTAAAATATAAAACCTGGAATTAAATATTTTGAGCTTTATAATTTTTTTTTTCAATATCTACTAAAGAATTTTTTTTGAACTCCATTTCCCAGAGTTTCAATGTTTTTTGTGTTTGTGACATTTCAAGGTTTAAAAAGTCACATGAAATGGAATTATGGCTGCTGCATAACTTTCTACATAAATTTTCTCAAAACTGCAGTTCATTTCCTTTTAAATTTTCTAATCTGTAGTAAGTAAGACTGAAAATTTTCCATTCTAGGCATCACCAAAACTTTTAGATAACTCTAAATGAGAATAGAACAAAATATTTTTGGGGTTTTTTCCCCCACAAGAAACTATTCTACAAAACAGTTTCTCAAAAAGCTCTGTTTTCTTGGGGCTTAGAAGCTAGACGTTGGGATTTCTTGGGAAGGGGCAGTGATGTCGGTATCACAAAAAATATGTGTCTCTTGGGCCAGTACTCCAGGACAGTCTTTTTACTGTCTTGGCAATTACATTATTTTTTCTCTTTGTGTTGCTTTATGTTATTTATCACAGTGTCTTTTACCTTTCAAACCAAAACTGTGACCAGAAACAGATACACAGCCCTGGAAAGGAGCCATGGGAGGGTTTCAGTGCCCTGGCCCTTCTGAAAAGCTACCCCACTGTTACAAACAACTTAGATCCATTTCACCAGCACTGCTCGTCCTCTACAATGGACAAGACAGAATCCTATCACAAAACTATTACAGGATTATTGTATTAGTAGTAGTATTAGTATTATACTATTAGTGTTAGTATTATTCCTATATAATAGTATGTTATTAGCATTATTTCACTGAAGGTATGTAAAAGTATGCTTCTGAAGTCCCTCAACCATTTTTACTCAGGTTCCATGTGAGACCAAGAGTGAGCAGGAGAAATCTCAGCACAAAGAGATTTATTTTTTTTTAAATTGCAACTTGAAAACACTGATCTGGATGTACTTTTAATGCTGATTATTCTTAAACCTGACTGAACATGATTCACGATCAGCGTGTTGCCTGTGGGTGACTTCCTTAGTTATTCTCTAAGTATAGGAAAACACCTGTATTATACTTGGGCGAAGAGTTTTAAAACCAGCTACCGATTATGTTTTCCTCACCTGTGGGTGAACTGAGGTTTTTCTTGGGTAACTGTTCAATGTACAATGAAGATATGGTGCCTTGATAAATGTTACAGAACATAAAAAACAAACAAACAAACAAACAAACAAACAAACAAACAAACAAACTCAATCTATGCAATGAAAAATCATGAGACACTTACAGAAATCTTGGCCTCAAGTTCCAAAGCTCTTTTCAAATTATGGTGTCACTCCAGCCCAGGGGAGGGAAGGCTGGAGGCATAAAAAGTGGGGCTTTATTTCCAGGGGGAAATCTGTAACGTGTCATAGACCAGCATAAGCCTATCTGTAACATGTCCCCCATTTGACACCCTTCAGACCAGGCATCCCAAATCTCTGCCCCCAGCACCCTGGGCATGTCCTAAATGACCTTATGGCTCAGTGGGTCTCCATTAGTGCGGTCTGTATTACAACTGTTTTACTGACTCTGAGGATTCAAAAATATATGTAAGTCAGTAAAAGAGCTAAAAATATGTGGCAATTCTAAAGGCTCAGAGCACATATGTATGCGTACCTCTATTTTCAGAACACACATGCAGCAGCATACTAAAGGCATTTTTAAGAAGCCAAATAATTCCTTCTGATTTTTACAACAATTTTTTAGAAATTACTAAAGTAAAGTTAAAAATAAATGATAGAAATTATGAGAGTATATACTTTTTTGTTGTTTTGTTCTTCTGGGAGCTTCTGATGCTGAAGTTTTGATGGGATTTTGTGCTCTCTAGTCATTCATGCTTAGAGACACAAGCAACTTCAACTTGATTTTCTGTCATCCTTGCTCCAGTAAGAGTCTTGTAGCTCATTTCTAACATCAATCACTTGGACTATAAATCTCTGCAATGGATATGGCCATTTAAATCTCCACCTGCACAAACAACAATCAGGCCTAGAAAACAAGGAGTCTCATAAATCTCCATAGTGGTGATTAGTAATATTTCGGATCAGCAACAAGGATGTTATAAAGAAAAAAGAGGAAAAAAAAAAATCAACAAGGCTTATTCATTAATTAGGACTGATATGCTGACAATCTGTTTAGTTTATAGACAGAGAAAATACAAACAGGGCACAGTTAACATAACATGACGTTAGAAGTTAGTGAATTCCCAAAAGCCCAGGGCTTGGAGATAGGATATCTTAATGTACTTATCCTACTGTGAGTGGGAAGGTGTTGTCTTCCAGCCAAATGGTAAAGAGCTGGTTTAATATTTAGATCTGCCCTTTTTATTCTGGCTTACATGAGCCAAGGAACCAAGATGGATCAAGAGATAGGAAACACTTCCTTACTAGTTATCAAAAATGACACTCTGCCTCCTACTGAAACTTTAATCTGCAGACAGTACCTAGCACTTGGCGGACATACCAGTTTGGCCCTCTACAACTTTTTTTTGGTTGGTTGGTTTTTGTTCAGTGCACGCAGGAAACCTGATGTGATGCTCACACAGGTCAATATGAAACTTTCCTGCAGCTCCAGTGACCCTGGATTAACTCCGAAGTCACTGTGTGCCACAGTGACATCTCAGGCTGTACATTTTTGTCCAGAGCTGTGTGAATCCTCAAGTAAGCAGCTGAATAAGTGGAGTTGTTTCTGCAATCAGACCAGTGAGAAACATTCCATGTGCAGGTTGTTCCTGGTTCTCTATTCCCTTGTGTCCAAACCCCAGGCTGCTGGGGGACCAGCGAGGTTTGAGGAAGCATGTGAGGAGGGAAGGAGCTACAGGAGCAGGTTCATGCTTCACTGGCCTTTTTGGGCTCCACATGTGGGTTCAGGAGAAGACTTTACACGAGAAGAAGAGCTAGGCCAAGGTTAACTGCCTTTGAAAGCCTACTCTGCAGAGGCTGAATACACACATGAATGAGATCGTAACTGCAGCATTGCTCTGCTCATTCAAACTACACAGCAACACGCTCATTCACATTAGTGGTAAAATGAATGGGGATGTTTGGCTTTCGTGGTTGCAGAGTACGGCCAAATGCCCTCACTCCCACTGCTCCCACAGAAGGGGTCTTATCTTTCCTCTTTTTTCAGGCAAAACTCCCTGGCTTTTGAGCATGCACGAACAAGCAGACAAAATGCTCCACGGGTACAGCAGAACAAACTATTGACATCTACTCTGCAAAAACACGCCGAGAAGAGGGGGTTTTTCTGTGCCATCTCTACCATCCAATAACCCCCCCGGGCTTTTCCTTCTTTTTGGTGCACACCAGGATCTCAGCCACCCGGCACACCTGCAGACTGGGCAGCCTCTGGGAAGCTTACAGCTGGGGGGAATCAAAGAGTGAGAGGGGACCAGAATGTGTCGGACGTCACTCAGGAAGGCTGGAAGAAGTCAGATCGTCCTGCCTCCAGCCCCTGGGCTGTGACGGTGAGGTCCATGCTGCTGGCCAGGCGGCGGAGTGCTCCCTTCCTGGAATGCACTAGTAGCTGGACAGGATGCATTCGCAAATATAATCATCCACAAATCTCCCACAGATTAGGTTACAGGACAGCGTTTTGACGGTACGCATAACAAAGCACCCTGGAAGACTTGGCTGGTGGATCTGCTGCTCTCCCTGCTCGTGACCCATTTTGGCTTTCATCAAGAATCATGACACCAGCTGCCTGGGTCATCGAGGAGGCAGGGAGGGGGAGAGCAACCCTGGGCTGGAAAGGGAAGTGGGGAAGGAGAGGAGGGAGGGGGAGGAGGAGGAGGAGGAAGGGGAGGATAGAAAGAGTGGAGTGGGAGAGAGAGAGAGTTGCTTTTCTCCAGTTGTGAAGATTTGAATCCCGGTTCCAAGCTCTCGGCAAAGGCTTGCCGGGATACCTCATTCCTTGTCCTGTGCAAAGGTCTGTGATTGGGGATGTGGTGTGCTCAGTGGGCAGGGCCCCTCCCCTGGGCTGGATCCGCCTCTCTTATCCCCCAGATAAATTACTAGTGTCCTCACTAAATTCCTCGGCTTTTTCTCTCTCTCTCTCTCCCTCTCTCGCACACGCTCACTCCCTCCCTCCAACACGGGCAAAGCAGGATTGGGGGGCAGGAGGGCGGGGA
>NW_010117856.1:111983-113338 GCF_000699245.1 Pterocles gutturalis
GGGGGGGGCGGGAAGAGGAGGAAAATACTGGCGCCCCTTCTCTCCTCCACCGCCTTGAAGTAGATTTTGAGGAGCTGCCTTTCCCCCCACCCCCCTTCCCGTTGGTCCTTTGGCATCTTCCAGACCATGTCCACTGGGTCCCTCAGTGATGTGGAAGATCTGCAAGAGGTGGAGATGCTGGAGTGCGATGGCCTGAAAATGGATACTAACAAAGAGTTTGGGGCATCCAACGAGAGCAACGAGGAGGGATCCAATGGCGAGAATGGCTCCCCTCAGAAGGGGAGAGGGGCCTCGGGCAAGAGGAAAAAAGCTCCCCCCAAGAAGAGCCCTTTAAATGGAGTGAGCCAGGAGGGGAAACAGGTCCAGAGAAACGCTGCCAACGCCAGGGAGAGGGCGAGGATGAGGGTCCTTAGCAAAGCCTTCTCCAGGCTTAAGACCACCCTGCCCTGGGTGCCCCCAGACACCAAGCTTTCCAAACTGGACACCTTGAGGTTGGCCTCCAGCTACATCGCTCACCTGAGACAGATCCTGGCCAACGACAAGTACGAAAATGGCTACATCCACCCAGTCAACCTGGTAAGTCACAGCCCTCCGGGGCCAGGCACTCTGCCGGCAAGCATGGGGAGAGGAACGGGGATGGGGCATGTGCAGGGAGATAATTTTGCTGTGCTTCTCACAGAGAGCCTGGTGCCAGCGGGGTGGCAAGGGGCACTGTGTGAGGGGACAGGCTCCCAGCTGCCCTCCCACCCTGTGCCCCAAGAGATGAGCCTCCCGGACCCCATCCGCTGCTCCTGGCAATCCCCTCCAGGGGACAGGCGGGGGCCACGCTGGCCCTAGATAGGCAGGGACAGGCTTTACTGCCCCAGAAATGGCTGAGAAACCTCAGCAGGCTGATGGAAGCTTTCTGCTTTTGAGCAGGCAGGTATAGGAATTTGGGTAGAGAAAGGTATGTTTTAGGAAAGACCCAAGCCAAAGACCCGGGATTTACTCTTACTCCCCCCCCCCCACCAATGTTTCCTGCATAACAGTCCCCTCAAGCCCTAGCTTTTTAAAGACAGAGCTCTTGGGTCTCTGCACTCAGCTGTTTGGATTTGCTGGGTCTGGGACACTTCTATCCATGTATACTGGCAAAGGAGAAATAAATACCGGTGTGGACTCCCCGGGGGGTGTCTGCCCCAGGAACCCTCCACAAAGCCTCCCTGGGCTGTAAGGTGTCCCTCCTGCTGCTCCTACCACCCACAGAAAGCTTTCTGCAGCCACCCAGGGTCACACCACCATCCCTGGCCACCAGAAACATCCAGTTTGAAGCTCTAAAAATACATGCAACTGATGCAAACTGTGGGTGGGCAAGATCT
>NW_010117857.1:0-220 GCF_000699245.1 Pterocles gutturalis
CCCCAAAACACTCAAACCTAATTGCATTTATGTGTTTGGAGTAAAAGGTATAGGAAATTATTGTATTTTTTAATGACAGTTGCTTTAACATTAATTCAGTTGATGTTGATATTGCTATGTCTATTGATACCTCAACATACTGTGAGGACTGCTTTGCCTTATGTGTTCATTATTTAGTAGGAGTTTATGTGGGGCTAAAGGATATGAACAAATGTCCTGC
>NW_010117857.1:230-1773 GCF_000699245.1 Pterocles gutturalis
CCTGCTGAAAGGTGTTTGGTTGTTTTTGAAGGAAACTTATTTATATCTGACCTTGTTTATCAGAACTATTTTTAATTTTTTTTCAGGATGGATACTCAGACCTTGCTCTGCTTAAGCTTTTTTTACTTGTTTGGATTTTAATATAATTAACTGGAAAAATTAAATAGTAGAATATAAGTTAATTGATGTATTGATTTTAATGATTTTTGTATTTTCTTTCAATAATTTGACTAGTTTGAACATGTGATGAATGAGAAAATTTTATTAGATATATTCTATTGATACTAAGTTTGTCATCTGCATTAATGTCATGCAGCCTCTGTAAGAAGCTAGTGACGTGCTAGTGTTTCTGAGGAAATGCATGGATTATAAGTAATTATCCTATGTTTTGTAGAATTGTCTTTGAAATTTAAAATTATGTGCCCACATTCTTCTAGACTGTTCTATTCATACTACGTATTTTCCTCCCTTGTGTACGAATGACCACGCAGTCGCAATAAAAACGAAAAGAGATGTAAGGAGGAATAAATTTTAAATGAAGGACAAAAAGAGGAACAGAGGTAATTGCTTTTGAACAGCCTGGAGGAAGGAAGCAGTTTTGTTCTCCAGCTTTCCAGCCTAGCTTTGGATTAAAGTTGTGAGGTGAAGCAGGCAGCACGAGGCCATGCTGTCCTCTGCACCTCTGTAGTTATGATGCATCTTCAGAATTCCAAAACCAAAAAGTAGTCTAAGAGAAAGTCTTGTTGTAGCCCAAAACTTTGTTAGAGTCTAGTTTTCTTGTAATTTTCAGTTTAGCCTTACAACCACATTTAGGGACTTGGAACTGGTATCTCTTTTGGTGAACTGCATGAGTTTACATGATCAAGGGCACCGAAAGTGTCCGAGGATCCAAAAGCAGAGACTTATTAATATAGTTGGAAACTTCATTTAGCATACCTTACACTCCAGCAGAAAGAACTACCCAGCAATATATGACAGTCTAACACTCAGGAAAAAATTTCTGTTTGACCTGAACTATGGCAATCAACTCAGACCTGTATGAGCAAAGATATTCTAACTATATGCCTTCTGCCATTTCTTTTGTCTAGAAGCATAATTGCTTCTTTCTAAGGAAGAAATGTGTGCATTTGTGTGGGTGAGAGGAAAGAGTAGTTCTTTATTTCCCCCCTAAGGCTGCCGACAGGAATCCTTGAAGTATGGAAATAATGACAATACACACTAGTTCTGACAACTACTGCTGCAATAATAGTCTCCTGTAGATCACCTGCTTTGTTACATTTCCTCTGCTGTATGAATGCTGATAAGTCAAACATTTGAAGATTTTTCCATTGTGAGTCCTAAATTTTTATTTTGCCAAACTGGCCTTAAGAAATAAGTTTGCTCAAGTGTATCAAACCTACTTAGAGTTTTTATCCTATGAAATTCCAGTTCTGCTCAGAGAATGGACTGAATTACAGTTTCTGATTTTCTACTAACCCTGGAAAATTAATGATTTCACAACAAGCATCAATTTATTTAAATTTATTTTTTCCTAGATTTCTCA
>NW_010117858.1:0-20381 GCF_000699245.1 Pterocles gutturalis
GTGGGTGGGGGGTGGGCCGTGGCCGTGGGTGGTTTGTGGGCTGTCGGGGCCGTGTCACGCGTGTGGCCCTGGGACAGGTCTGGGAAGTGGGTCGGAGCCAGGGAGCGCGGGTTGCTGTGCCCCGCGGATCTGGAGGAGTCAAAGCGCTGCTCAGGGTAAAGCTGCCACCCGCCAACACCTCTGCGGGCTGTCAGACCCGCCGGGGACCCTCGCGGGACCGTCCCCGCTCTGGGCTGGGGCAGTGGGAGGACACAGCGATTGATTCTGGATCGCCCGGGGCCGCGGGGAAAGGCAGGTGACAGGGCTGTGCTGGTGACAGCTGTGGTGTGTGACTGGTTCCTGGCCGGCTCCTTTTCTTAGTTCGTGTCCTGGAAATCTACCATTGATCTGACAAACAACGGCGAATAGTTTTTTTATTCCTTGCTGCTGGTTCACTAGTACCCAGGGATTTATTTTCTGTTTGTTTTTTTTTTTTTTTTTCCAGGGATTTATTTTCTGTTTTTTTTTGTTTTTTTTTTTCCTAGTTTGAGAGACTACAGTAGGAGTTAAATGTTAGTAACAGTTCATATCTGGCTAAAGTTATGCACTCGTGTTATTGGAAATATTAACCTCCAGTTCATATTTCCTCTGCTTTATTTCATGTTGAGCAGGAGAATTATTTGTGTTGTGTTACAGGTCTTGTAATTATGAGATCTGCCAGTTTGAGGACCAGAATCTTAAATTCCACTGAGCATCCAGTAAATTCTTCTAATCCTCTAAGGAAATGGTTTCCTGGTTTAGAAATTTCAAGGCAGGGTGTTTAAAGTGTTGTCTAAGTAGGAAATAACCTGACGTTCAAACATGGGTCATTCAAACATAGGTATTTATTACGACAGTCCTTTTTAGGTAGTATTTATTGACATCAAGGAGATTTATAGAAAGACAATATGCTTGTTGCATTTTCCCTTTCTTAACAGTTCCATAGGAAAATGAAGCATTTGGGAGATTTGATATATTCTTTAGATGCGTGATGGCTGGGTAGGGAGTGAAGTAGTAGGTAAGCAGTGAGAAAATAATAGTTCTGGAGACTTAATCTGTTGTGTTAAAAGAATTTGAGCAAAAGTCGTATTTGGCTAGTGAACAGCTTGTTGCTCAGTGCTGTATATGAGGAAGGCATTGGTGCAGCTGTAACCAAAGCTCCATCCATCTGGCTTTTGTTGACAGGAATTGGGTAAATATGGTCTGTGTACCAGCTGCATATTTCAAAATTCCCAGTGAATTAGTGGAAGGAAGGCTTTGATGTACCAGGGATGCTGGAATAAGCTCTGTAAATACGATGCTCTGAGAAGTTTCAGAAATTCTCGTGAGATGTGGAGAAAAAACAACCAGCCAACCAAACAGCTTGGTCAAGTGTTGAAGAAAGCTTGTAAATCAGCCTGTGTTGTGGTAAAAATGTTTGACATCTACTTGAAATGTTTCTGTCCTTTTCTAGTATCTGTCATTCATCACTCTTTACTACCCCTTGGATGCTCACATTAGGACTGATGACTAAAGGAGGGGAATGTGGCCAGCTGTGTTGTCTTCCAGAAGATGGAAAGACTGCTGTCCACATCAAACACAGGAGGTCTGAATGAGGCTTGAAAACCACAGCCTGTCAGCTCGTTTCTCTGCTGTGAAAATATTTGCAGTTGCATTAGTGCTGCCCAGGCCTGTTGCTTGGCGTGCTCTAGGGCACGGACATGATGGCTCGCTCTGTTCCCTAAAAGAGAAGCTGGGAGCTATTTGAATCACTTTCCTGAGGTCTGATGGTGGATTTTTGAAAGAAAATTTTAGCACATGTACTGTTGTTCCCTTGGATTGCTTTGACGCTTTCGGTCTTGTTCCCTTGTTTATTCCTTCCTCTGTTTTTCAGGTACAAAAACTGCTTTGTATGTGTCCAGTGGATTTCCACGGTATTTTCCAGTTAGACGAACGTCGCAGAGATGCTGTTATTGCTTTAGGAATCTTTCTAATTGAATCTGACCTTCAGGTATTTTTCCCACTTAGGCTAACTCTATTAAACTTGAAAGATTTTTGGTTAATTCAAATTTAGTTGTTCACTGAACGAAAAGTTGGTACTTTCTCTTCATAAAAATAAACAAAGAGATCAGAGATAACAGAGGGATGCAGGCAGGAGAGCACAGGGAGACAAGGACAGTACTCACTAGTATGATATTAGTCGTGGCACTGCCACAGCCAAACTGCTCTCCTTTTTTTTGGTTATCATAGCTTAAGGAGAGAAAGGAAAAGCTATTCAGGAGGATTTGCTCAAACTCTGTGTGTCAGTGCATGTTCTTCCCCGCCTATGTCTGAATGACAGGTGTGCTCCAGCATCTTCCTGAGCGTCAGGTTTGTAACAGCCCTTTCCACGCCTGGCGCTAGCCAGAATAAAAAGACAGGCAGCACACACATAGGCTGCCTTGTGTACGAGCATCCCTTTTGTGTCTGTCAGCCTGTTTATGACAAGCTGGTTCTCTTCCCTTGAGCCTCTGGGCGTGGTATTGTTTTGTGCAGAGGAAAGGAAGGATATACAGAGTCCTAGGTCCAAAGTCATTAGACCTCGCTGTAGGTCGTGTAATGTTGGTGGGGTTTGCACCAGACCTGAACATCCTTGTGTTTAGTCTTTAATTACTGTGATACAGCTTGCATGCATATTATTGATGTTGTTCTTTTTGCCTTTTTTTTAGTATGAAGTTTAAATGAGGCAGCTGTATTTGTGTTTCTCAGCGTTTTCAAAGCCAGCAGCTAGTATTAATTACTTCAACTCTATGAGGAAGGAAAGTGCTGTCCTTTGATTTGCAGATTAGGCAGCTGAAGTGTTACACAGATGTGGAAGTGACTTGCGTAAGGCTGTGGGATGGATCACATGTACTGCATTGGGACTGGCACTGAATTTCTAGCTGCCTTGAAGTTATTTTGTAGCCTTGCTGTAAACAAATAGAATTTTTTCAGTCAATACTGCTCTGTAACTTTTTTCTCCAACTTTTGTGGAGAATGAACTGTTGCCTAGAATGAAAGGATTGGATTTGTAGCACTGAATTGGTTTGATTTAATTGCCTGTGTTGAAATCAACTTTGCAATATTCAAGAAGCCTGTGGAGTAATTATTAGAAGCAAGTTCTGTGTGTGGCTAATGTAGCCTGTCCATATCTCTAAAATAACCTGAGATGATAAGATTCAGCTTTTCTTCTCCGTTTTAAATAGAGTATTTTCCTCTGTAGCACAAAGATCACGTGGTTCCTTACCTCCTCCGTCTTCTGAAGGGTCTTCCCAAAGTCCAATGGATAGAAGAAAGCAATGCCCGGAAAAGCAGAGGTGATGTTCGGGTTTTTTGATCATTCTCATGGAATGCCAGCCAGGAAATAGAAGCAGCAGAGGTTATTCAGGACATGGGGCAAGGGGAGGTGATAGAGGTCCTGTGAGATTCTTAGCTCCTGACTCAACAGCCGTTAATATTGATTTTCTTTAGAAGCAAAGAGGAAGTTGAATAGCTCCCAGCTTTCTTGCTTGACTGCTTTGTGATAAATTGCACTTTCTAAATAGTTCTACACTCAATATATTTTGTTCCTAAATTGTAGAAGTTTGTGTAGGAGTTAGAGCAGGAGAGTGGAACCTGAGATTTATGTGCTCTCCTTTTAGCTTTGATGCTTAGTTGCTATTTAAACTACTTCATTTCTTGCTCCCTTAATATCTCTTAAAATTAATATGAGAATACCTTTTTACAAGGGCTATTATAAAATTTAATATTTTTTTTCAATTACATGAAAGCCTGGAAAATTTTTAATTATTAAAATTGCTCTTTTACCATTTCATGTTGAAATTATGGTGGTTAGAGTGTATTTCTAAATTTTGTATGTAGTGCCATGTTTTTCTACAATCTGTCTCAGAACAGCATGACATGGGAATCACCTACATAGTGTTGCTTTGTTTTTATTTGCTCTTCCTATGTTGATTCTCTGTAACATTTAAGAGGCTTATTTTCTGTTTGTTACTTTGCAGGCTTGCTTCCAGTTGCAGAAAACTTCAGCTTCTGCTTGGTAACGTTGTTATCAGACGTTGCTTACATGGATGCCTCTCTCAGAGAGCAGGTAGAGTTTTAAGTTTTTGCTAATGTAGCACCCAGTTCTTCAAGGCTGCAATGTTGACAAATGTTTAGAGAAGAGTACACTGCAGCTGCTTCCTTTTTTGCAGAAGGTTTGATTGCTTTAACGAGTGTACTGTTGCATTATTTTGCTTGTGTTCATTAATAGTCAGTTATGTAGGAAGATATTCATAAGTCTGCTGTTACTTCTAGGTGTCAAAGGATGTCAGTTGCTGAGCCTGGAGTTCTAGAATTCAAATTTTCATACTGAGATTAAGACTGCTGCAATTTTATTCTACTAGTACAGACCAGCTAACTGCAGACTTTAAGTGAAGGCAATATACTTTTTCAGTCACACAGAATTAAAAAAAATCTTGTTTACTGAGGTGCTTATGTTAATATTTGCAAATTTCATTTGTTGTAGTGACGTGGTATAAGATAATGATATCTCTTTACCAAAAGACATTTTTGTATGTCTGTCTTGATTACTTTAGATTTTGGATGCAATTCTACAAGTAATGCAGTTCCTGTTGGGAATGTGCCAGACCTTGCAAATGCATGATAAAGGTACTATGAAAATTGTTCTGTATTTGTAAATCCTGTCCGCTGACCTTCTCTTGTGTTTTCTGATTATCGGATCACTCCTTAAAAATGAGCAGCTTTTTCTTTTGGCTTTCCTTAGCACATATTTATTTGTTGCAGACTGACAGAGAAGCAGGAGAAGTGTATTAATTTGCGATACCTTCTTGGTATTTCCTCTACTTGCACAAATAAGTCTTTGTAAAGCACACTTGTCTGAAACAGTTTAGTGAAGTGGTAGCAATACCATGAAGAGTAAGTTCTAAGTTGCTGTTAATATACTTTTATGTGTGTTTTTCAGAATATTTATGCAAGTATGCAGTACCCTGCCTGATAGGAATTTCTCGAGCCTTTGGTCGCTACAGCAATTCAGAGGAAGCTCTCCTTTCAAAACTTTTTCCAAAAATTCCCCCGCATTCCCTGAGAGTCCCAGAAGAGCTTGATGGAATTCGCCGACGATCCTTTAATGATTTCAGATCAATTCTTCCCAGTTCTCTACTCACTGTTTGCCAAGAAGGAACACTAAAGAGAAAAGCTAGCAGTGTGTCTAGCATCTCGCAGGTTTGTATGACTTGCTCTGTGTTGGAAGTCAGTGTTTAGATGATTTTGTGGTCTTGGTGCAGTTAGGACAGCATTAAGCCTGGATATGCAGGCAGTCTCTTAACACATTATTTGACTAGATGCAGAGATATTTATTTTGGTTCTGCAGCTGAGTTTTAAAATAATTTTCTAGTTTGTGAGCTGCAGAATAATCAGTGACAGCTAAACTGACAACTGTACTAATAAGTCTTCGCACGGAACAACCAGCAAATCCTATTCCTTGTGTTATTCTTGTGAAAAAGCATTGTAATATATATCTGAGAGTTTGGGAAGCTGGCTCTTAGTGGCTAAAGTTTTCAGGAGTGCAGAGATTACATGAGCTCTCACTGGTTTCACCAGGAGCTGTCGGTGTTTGTTGTCTCGGGAAGAATGGATTCAGATGCTGGTTTTGAAACCGCAGATTGTTCTTAGCATAGTTACATACAGTACAGGAGTCATCATTCTGATCTCTTCCCTTTAGTCAAAAGCCCTGAATTAGCTTTTTGTAACTTCCTATTTTTGGTTGGAATTGAGCTGTTAGACCCAGCAATATGTAGTTCCTGTTGGTTTTGCTTGAAGCTGTGTTCAATTTAAAGTGTATGAAATATTCCCTGGAAGATTTTTTTAATGTTTTATAAATAGTTTTTTAAATTATGACTTTGTGTGATGTTTCAGGTTAGTCCTGAACGTGGAATTCCCCCTCCCAGCTCTCCTGGAGGATCTGCAATTCATTACTTTGAAGGTAAATTATTTTTGCAAAGGTAGAGTGTGTGATTTGGGGGGTTTGTTGGTATTTATTGGAAAATGAAAAGCAAATCCTTTTGACACCTTTTTCTGCCCTGTACAATTCTTATAGTAATTCTCTGGCATGTACCTGCTAGGATTCTGAAAAATTTTGAAGTATAAAAGACAATAGGAAGTTATCGTTAACACCAGTGGTTTCCAGGCTCAGTTGTTTGTGGCACTGAGAAAGACATGGTTTCCTGACTGCTAGGCTGTGCCTAGCACTAAAGAGCTTAATTCAGCTAGGCCAAAAATATTTCAGGGGATTAGGCTGAGGAACTTTGAGGAACAAGTGTTAATATTGTGCTTCACTAGACAACTACATTGTTGGACCAGGGTCTGGAATTTTGAGACCTTTTGGCACATTGTATAAATCTAAAACAATGACTCCATTTGGTGTGAACGTGATATGGGTCATGGTGTGAGACCTAGTGATTTGCTGAAGTGAGAAATAATAAAGGAAACACTGGAGTTGAGTGCTCACTAGTGTGTGTTAATTACTGTATCATAAAAGGCAGAAATGTGAAAAATTTTCATGAGTTAATATGTAAACTCTTAACCACTGGGTTTTGGTAGAGCTCTAGTCGTGAGTTCTGTGTCAAAGCAGAGCTTAAAAATAGACTTTAATGAATCGATGGAGAACTAGCTCTGCATCTGAGGTGTTCTGGTGTCTCTGGTTTTGTCTGGCCCTTTGAGGTTTTTAACATTTGGGCATTCTCTGTTTCTGGGTCATTCTCCTCTCCAGAGCCCTGGCTTAAATTAATTTCTTCCACATTACTTTTCTTTTTCCTTCATGTTAGTATTTGTAGAGACATCTGTCTTCCTCAATCATATAATGGGATTGCAGGGTAATTCAAATATCATTCTTAAATTGCCAAGCAGGAAGAGACCTGTTTGTCATCCGTCTACCCCATTGAACCAACCCGTAGTTCTTCAATTTATGGTCTTTGTGTTTTGAATTTAAAAAAAAAAGCTGCAGGTTAGAAAGAGGCTGTAGTAGGAGAACAAAAATCATCTTGATTAAAACTACAGGTGGATAATGGACAACTTTTGTAAAAATTTTGGAATAATTGTGTCTCTAGCAGAGTTATGATTATTCTAATTAGGATTTTATTTTCAATACTAACTTCTACCAGATATTTCAGATACAAGCAGCCCTTGTATTATTTCCAAGAATATAGTTTGTGATAGTCTTATTTTCTGAAGAAGATGAGTAATGGCCTTGTTTTTATTCTGGCCAAGGCTAACAGTTTAGAAAAATGGACTGAAAACATTTAGTGGGTGGTGTTGTCAATAAAAAGTGTTGCTTGAAAGCCTGTTAATCCGAAGAACATTACTTTAGCACAGGCAGCTGTGTACTTTAAAGAGGCAGATATGTATTTTCTAAAGCAAAAACAGTGCCAAAGCAGTATGCTTAGCAAGTTTTTTGCTTAAAAGAGTATTTGAATCTGAAAAATAATTTGATTTCTCTTTACCTTCGAATCACAGTAGTGAATGGTTGCCTCTTCTAAGGCGAAAGCTGTGCCATGTGTTCATTTGTTTTAATATAGGGGAAAACCTTGCAAGATAGTTTTGACTTAACCTGTTTTTTGTACCTCTGCTTTTGACCAAAATGGTGTTTATAAATGCTTTCAGGTCAATGAACATCTGTAGCATGGGGAGACTTCTTATCAGCAGTGTCTCTGGCATGAACACAAGTTGTTGAAATTAATTCTTCCATTGTGATTGCAAACTTCTAACGATCAAGTGCATTTTTTCGTCATAGTTTTCTGCTTGATTTACCAGTAGATTAGCTGAAATGCTCCTCTTGATAGCTTGCAAGTTACAGACTGTGCCTGTGTTGGAAATAACTCTTTAGTAGTAACTAAACATTACACTTAAACAAAGTTTTTATATCCTTTCTCTCCCAAAACTTTTGTTTCTGTTACTTTTTTCTGATCAGGTTCCTATCTTCCCGATGGGAGTGCACTGGATCCTGATTATTACTTCTCTACAATCAGCTCCAGCTTTTCAGTTTCTCCTCTCTTCAATGGCATTAACAATAAAGAGTTTAACATCCCGCTGGAAATGCTCCGTCAGCTGTTGAACATGGTATGTGATGGGTTCTTCTGAAGGCTGCAGTGAGATTGTGTTCTAGATGTTCACACTAGATATAGATGCAGTTTAAGCTTTTAGAATTGTGAATAAAAATATTATGTTTGTCTCTCAAGCTTTTTGTAATACTGTTTTTATGGCATTTAGCATGATGCTTCACAAGTATTTCTAAAAAGCTCTCATATGAACCATGAAGAATTTGGAAAATCAAGTAAGTTTATATGAATTTCTTCCTGTTTTCTACAAGGGTTTAGTTGCTGGGAATTCACACAAGTGAAAGAAAGTACTGGCCCTGTCTGCTTCTGCACCAGCTGTTTTGGAACAGCACACAGAGGCTCAAACATTTGTTCTTATTGCTGTTGGAAATCCATTTGTTTTTTTTTTTTTCTTCCGTAGGTAAAACAGATTGTTGGGGATTCTCTGCTAAAGACCTTAGATGCAGTTGTAGCAGACATTGCAGAGGTATGTTTTTAGATTCCTTTTCTAGTGACTTGAATACTTAATTTTTTTTCTTTGCACTGGGAAAATTAGTCTTTTACCTGTGTAAGGTGTGCCTTCTCTTTGCAAAATGGTACTAATTACCTGTTTGAACTGTTCTTTCAGTGGTTTAAATCTAGCCTTGGACTGTGTGAAAAATGGCGAAGTGAAGGAGGAATGTTTTTTACTAACAAAGAAGGAAATAGTTGTTCTCTTAAAGAATGAGCCATTTTCTTACTTTAGTTATGTTACCCTGCTAAAGTACAGCATTGGTTGCCCAAACTGTTTTACTGTAGACTAAGGTCCTTATTGCATATTACAGTAACATTTGTCTTTTTTTTAATGTAGGTAAGATGTGTTGGTTGTTTTCTTTTTCTGGCTTGGAAATGGCTGCTGCTCTTTTAGGTGTCATTTCTACAAGTTTAATAGCAGTGTTACTGTTTGTGGACCTTTCCCTTCAGAGGTGGCAGGCTTGTTTCTGTAGGTCTGTGAGTCTTTCTTCTCTGCTTCCCTGGGTGCAGTCTGTAACAGCCTGCACCGCGGAGGCTGTTTTACGGAGTTAGCCTCATCTCCGTGGGGGTGTAAAGCTGTGTTGAGAAGAGTGTGTGTTCAGTTGTGTGGGAAGATGACCTTGCTGTTCTCTCCAGCCTTCCTTCAAGTACTGTGGTATTTGAAATGTAGGTCTAAGCGCAGACGCCTTCAGTTTCTCTTTGTGCTATCTCAGTAAAATGATTCGTTTGAATCCTCTTGGTTTTGGGTGGTTTTTTTTTAACATTTTTTTGAATGCTTGTTTACATTGTGGAGGAAAACAATTATGTGACTGGAATAACATTTATTTACCTGTATAATTTTGAATCTAGCAGGTTGCTTCTTTTCTCTTTCAGACGGGTGCTAATTCAGATCTCTATTATAAAACATTCAGTGACCCTCTTTATCTTGCTCAGTTTAAAATGCTGAGAGACACACTATACTATATGAAAGGTATAGTATTTGTATTTTTTTTTTAATTTTCTCCTTCATTATGTTTAGGATCCAAAGCATTGTCTGCATTGTATTGAGTGTTTAAACACCAGGGATTGCATTTCCTGGGAACTCCACATACACTATAAAATGTGTATTTTGAAATGTTTCCATATAAAACAGGTGCTCTGTAAATAGAAAAACCCCGTATTTTTAGCAACACTAAAAGGATTAATAGAAGGCATTTCAGTTGTCTGCTTACTGGTGGACTTTGCCAAGAATTTTTTTTTTTAGGTAGGGGATAAACCATATGAAATAATTTAATTTATAAAACAGCAATTAATTTTATATATGCTGTCATTCTGATACACTGACTTCCTTCCTTTGATTTCTTTAGACCTTCCCAACTCGTTTGTGAAGGAAATCCATGATTTTGTGCTAGAGCAATTCAACAGCAGTCAATCAGAACTGCAGAACATCCTTCATGATGTGGATCGACTGCACAATGAACTGAGTCCTTTAAAACTGCGTTGTCAGGCGAGTGCTGCCTGTGTGGATCTCATGGTGTGGGCCGTGAAAGATGAGCAAGGTAAAACATGCTCTTCAGTCTCTGGAATGTCCCTTTTTTTTTTTTTTTTTTTTTTTTTTTTTTTTTTTTTTTTTTTTGAGTTGTAGCTAAGGTCCCTGAGAGTAGATGGTGCTCAGACGAATATAAAATAAATTTCAGTGGAATACTATTGCTATTAGAATACAAGAGTAAAACTTCCATTAAAAAGTTGTCAAATTAGTTGGCTGGGTAGTTAGACATCTCTATAGAAATGGAAAAGAAAACATACAATTGGTTTATCTAAAAGAAGTGATGTAATTACTGCATTACATGCAGCTGTGTATTTTCTAGTTTATTTTATCTTTTAAATTGTTGCTCTTGGTGTCTTAAATGTTTCTCCATCATTCTTTTAAAGAAAATGTTTTTTCTTCATTGCTAACAGGATTGGGAAGCTCTCACTTTTTCTCAGTTTTTTTTGTTGTATAATTCTTACACATACTCTGAATACATGAAGGGTTTTTTCCTTTGGATCTTGCAATACTTAATTTCTGCCAAATGTGAAGTATGCTCAAAATCAGCTTTTAAGTACTGTAATTCTTTCAGTCATAGTGTTTGTTGTGGTTTTACCCTGGCTAGCAGCAAACACCACACAGCCGCTCGCTCACCCTCCCAGCTCCTGGGGCTTGGGGGAGAGAATTAAAGGGGTAAAGAGAAAAGAGACTTGTGGGTTGAGAGAAGAACAATTTAATAACTAAACTACAATAAAATGGTAAATAATAGCAATGTATACAAATATACAAATGAGTTATAAATAGTGCAGCTGCTCACTACCCAATGGCAAAAGCTCAGCCTGTTCCAATCTAACAATCCTGGAGCAGAGAGAGTCCTGAAACTGCAATCCCAGAAAAGAGACAAGAGCCTGAGCTGACTGAGAGACTGAGGTGACCCAGAGAGAGACCGAACATCCAGACACAGCCCTATCTATGTACAGGGCATAACATGCATGATATGGAACATGCTACTGGAACATACATCCTAAACCTAAAGTCGAATCCTAAGCCAGTAGTGTGGGCTGTGCTTCCTCCTGGCTTCTCCTGCACTTGCAAACATGGGCACAGCAGAAAAGCTGAAAAGTCCTTGACTGTACTGGCAGCAGCTACAAACATCAGGATGTGATCCGCCTGCTCGTCACAAAAGCAAAACACAGCCTCACATAGCTGCTCTGAAGAAAGTTAACTCTGTCCCAGCTGAAACCAGGGCAGTGTTTGACAGAGCTGTCTGGTGCAGATACTAAATTTCCAAAACTGTTTTTTGCAGAAGCAGCACTAAATCTCTTTGAGGAACTACAGGATGAGGGGAGTGAAGCTGATGTATTTTTTGCATTGTTTTAGAAATTCCAATAAGCATTGGGTTGTGCGTGGCTTAATAGCAATCTGATAAACATAAATGTTTCTGTTGAATTTTTAATTTAAGGTGCAGAAAACCTGTGCATCAAGTTATCAGAGAAGCTTCAGTCAAAAACGTCAAGCAAAGTCATCATTGCTCACTTGCCACTGCTAATTTGCTGTTTGCAGGTCTGTCTTTACGGTATTTGACATTACTGTATCAGTGAGTGAGAGTTTGGGGAGTTCTATAGGTTGCGGGAAGAACACTTTTTTTCCGCTGTTTGTATTACTTTCCATCAGTGTGTTCTATGTTTTGATTTTAGAGGTCTGGTGTGGAAAACAGAACTGCAGTAAGCAGTGCTTTCAACATTTTCTTAGCTCAACTACTTCTTGAAGAGTAATATTCATGAGGTTTTTTAACCGGTATTTAATTTCTAAAATATTTAGCTTCTTATTCCATTACATAAACAGAATACTGGGACTGGCAGGTCACTGAGTTTTAAGACTAAGGCTTGGTTATTCTGATTTTTATGTCTTCTCATTGGGCACTTATTCATAGTCTTATAAATGTGGTGTTTTCTACCACATAGTGAATAATCAGGATTCTCTAAAGGTTGGAACTTGTCGAGTAACTTTATTTTTAGAGAGTGCAGTTCATTTCATGTAACTCCTGTGAAATCACCCAGGAAGAAAGCAGCAAAGCTTGACTGCCATGCAGCACTCTAGGATAACCTAAAAGAGTTACAGGATTGAAATGTCTAAATCTTCTGCTGAAAATTGAATCTCTCGGAACTCTGTACAGTTTGTTTTGGTTTTGGGTTTTTTTTTTGGTTTTTTTTTTTTTTTTTTTGTATTGAGCTGAAGTTGCAAGCTTATAGTTGAAATAAAAATTGTGCTGTTACATTCTAAATCTATGTTCCTTTTTTTTTTTTCTCTCTCTTTTTTAGGGTCTAGGTCGTTTGTGTGAGAGGTTCCCTATTGTGGTTCACTCTGTCATTCCATCCTTGAGAGACTTTCTTGTGATACCTTCCCCAGTGCTTGTGAAACTTTACAAGTATCATAGCCAGTATCACACAGGTAAAGGAAAAAAGGCCATGTTCCAAAGGACATGCTAGTGATTGTTATCCAACCTGTATGGCTTTTTGATGCTTTTGGATATTTTGTGGTGATATAGCTGTAGGGGAAAATGGAGATGCATTTGTGATTTTTTTTTTTTTTTTTTTTTTGGAGGTGGAGAGGAGGAATGCAAATCAAATTCTGGTAGAAGTGTATCTAAGGGCAGACAGTGTATATAGAACTACATTTTATCCTAGCAGCAATATTGCTGTGCCTCTTCTGCTGAAACCAGGGTACTCTTATCTCAAGCACTTTTGTCCTGAGATCGATCACCAGCAGCTGTAGTGTGGTACTGCGGTACTGGAGGCTGTATGTGTGTCAGCCTCCTGCACTCCCCTCAGAGCAGTTTGCACGTCGGCCTTCAGAAACCTCCAACAACAGAGCTTCTCCAACCTGAGCCAGTGCATCATTATCCTCACAGTGGGGGAAAAAAAAAAAAATATCCAGTTGGCCTCCTTTGTTTCAAGTTATGGCTGTTGTATCTCATTCTCCCACAAAGCCTGTTTCTGTCTTCTCAGTAACCTACTTTACGCTTTGGAAGACAGCCGATAGTCTGTCCAAAGCTGCCTCTTCTTCAGGCTGAACAAGGCTGTGTTCCCCAGACTCTCCATACAGGTCCTGTGCTTCGGACCCATGACCGTCTTGATGGCATTTGGCAGTTTTTTGTTGTTGTTTTTATATTGTAATACCAAATTGTGATTTCCAAAAATAAAACATTCAATTTAAATCAGTTGCTAGTTCAGAAGCTGTATCGTAATGCTAAAGCAGAACAGGTAAAATAACTAACTAAATTTAGGAAGAATTATTTAGGAAGACTTGAGTGCACTAATATCCTGCATGGCTAGTGACAGCACATGCGCTTCCAAAGTTCTTCAGCTCGGCTCTCCAAGCTGTAGAGTAGGCTACTTGCACTCACCAGATACTGCTCTGTGTGTGTGCGCGCTCATCTTGGGGAAAAAAGCTATTTCCAGTGGTGTTGATTGCTATACTCTGTGTTCTTAGTAGGTGGCAATGACATCAAGATCAGCGTAACCAACGAGCATTCAGAGTCCACTCTAAACGTAATGCCTGGCAAGAAAAGTCAGCCATCCATGTACGAGCAGCTGCGTGACATTGCCATAGACAACATCTGCAGGTAAGAGAGGCTTGCACCGTGTGGAACGTGTTCTATTTCTCTAGCAGAAAAGTATTGTGACCGTTTAGAAGGTGCTGCTATGAAGGCTTTTTGTCTTTTTTGATTATGATTTCATTTTTCTTAAGGCATCTCTTGGTTCTCTTTATGTCCTAATTGTAAAATAATAATTCAGTCTCGTTGCTCTGCTTCCCTCGTATGTAGTTAATGCTAATCACCATTTCGATCTTCAGCAGGGTTTTTTTCTGCTTAGATTATTGTGTTGAGTGAGCCTGTAACAGAAGGTTTGTTATGCACTCAGATGTGGGCAATGTAATGATTATCCTTCTTTCTGGACAGCTGCAGAGAGATGGAAGGAAAACAAATAGTTGGTGACTAGAGACTAAGAGGTTGAATTTTCAAAAGTGGTGGATTCTAACTACCTTATTGCATATCCCCATTGTTGTTGTTGCTGGAGAAAGCAGCAGTAGAAACTCTGCTCATTTTTTAAAATAGATCTGCAGCATTCCTAACCAATCAGTTCTTACACTTCAGTATAGACTTTATACCTGGTGTGGATTTACAGTAGTAAAAAGTTCAGTGTTTAATTAATGCATTTTTTTTTTCCTCTGGCTGTTCTAGCAAGTTTTCTGTTGATTGTTATTCCAGGTGCTTGAAAGCAGGCTTGACTATAGATTCAGTGATTGTTGAGGCCTTTCTTGCCAGTTTATCGAACCGTCTGTACATCTCTCAAGAGAGTGATAAGTAAGTTGTTAGTCAAATCAATTTTTCCTTCGCTCAATGAACCTGTAGCTTATTCAAAGATATAAATACGGGCAGCATTATTTTAGAATTAAGTGTCTCTGAGATTAGTGAGCTTGTATGCAGGGTCACGGTCTTCCCATGCCAATCTTTGCAGAGCTGAGCCCTTGTTTTCATACTGAGAGGGATGGGTTCATTTTTATCTGATTGAATCAGCAAATCTTTGGTTAGTATTAGCCAATTTTGAGTCCTAGATTGAGTGATACTCTCTCTGCTGTATTCTTCAGATTTCAGCTATATTTTGTGACTTGATACAGCTTGTCACTTGGGGCATTTGACTCAATTTTTAAGAGCTCGCCAACCAAGAAACCTCCAAGGGGACTGTGTTGTTTTGCAGGTCACTTTAGCTCTTTTCACTGTTTTTTCTAGAACAGTTTGTTCATGCATTAGTGTTGGTGTCTTGGATGGTGCATTTGTGGGGGTTTTTTTGTATGTTATTTGTTTTGAAAACCAACTTGTATTAAAAACCAACAAGTGTTTCTCTAATGTGAATGTTGGGAGTAGATGAGTATATAGAGTGGCGATATTAAGCTGTTAATGATGTTTAAATTCAGTATATGAACTGTTTCTTACATTAAATGTAACCGTACTTGAAGGTCTTGATAACTGGTCAACTGTTACATATACGGTTTGGGGGTTTTTTGTTTATTTTTTAACAGGGAAGCTCATTTGATTCCTGACCACACAATTCGTGCTCTAGGGCACATTGCAGTGGCGCTGAGGGACACCCCAAAAATGATGGAACCCATCCTACAGATCTTACAGCAGAAGTTTTGCCAGCCACCCTCTCATCTTGATGTACTGATCATTGATCAGCTGGGCTGCCTGGTCATCACTGGAAATGTAAGGAAGGAACTGGCCAAGAGAGTGCCAGTTCATTATCCCTTTCCTTTAGTAAAAAGGAAACATATTTTAGAAACCGTGTTTGCAGAATTTTTTAAAGTTTTTTTCTTTTCTTCACCACAGGTGTATTCTTATACAATCCTCATGTTTCTGTGACATCAGAAATTAATAATGTATAAGGGGCTGTCCCTGTAAAGAAGATTAGTCCCCACAGAAAATAATAAAAGTTTTTAAGAATTACTGAACCTATACAACCCCACCAGATGCAATGTTTCCTAAAGTTATTAAGAAGTTTATAATCTTGCTGTGTATCTTGAACACAGCACATTATCTTTTTCATATCAGTAATTAACTTTCAAAGTCTTGTAGGTCCATACCTTTTAAAGTATAGATTGCCTTCTTTAGTCATACAAGGATTAACTGACTTACCTTTTCCAAATGTAATTTGTGTCTCTGAGTAAGCAATTAATTGCCAGAACTCAGAAGCCTGAAAAAAATTTTTCATCAGACAGAGTTAAATAACTTAATAAATGTTGTATAATTTGGGCAATTAAAAACACAGATGAAAGCACTTCCACCATGTGTTTTATGGAAGTTGAAACTTTTTCTCAGGCTATGACTAGATACCCATCTGAAGAACTTTGTAATACTTAGTGTATTTACAGGGTTGTTCTTTAGAGAGATTGTATTCAATAAGCTCTGCTTAGTGACTTGGGTTTTGGTTTTTTTACAGCAATATATTTACCAGGAGGTGTGGAATCTGTTTCAGCAAATCAGTGTTAAAGCAAGCTCAGTTGTTTACTCTGCCACAAAAGATTACAAGGATCATGGATACAGGTAACACTTAGCTGTGTACCTTAAATGTATGAATACTATATCAAATTTTTTTTATTCTGTGTTGGGGATTTTCACTTTTTCCCAGTATAAGTTTTCTAACAAGGTTATAAATAAATACTGTTATTTTTCTTTGATGTTAAAAAGTAATATATTAGTTTAAAGATAGCAGCACTCGATAATGTAGAGATTCCTAAAAATGTTTTTCACTACAGGTAGTACTGATTTTTTTTTTTCCCCCTCTCTAAGGAGTTAATGTTTGTAAATGATAATTGCCATTGATGACTTATGTTATCTGTAACTAGAGTAATTAATCTCTTATTCTAGAAAAGCTAGTGAAGTTCCACTGGGTTTTTTGTGTGTGTTATGGTTTTGGTTTTTTTTAAATATGGTCCCAGTACTTATTAGGGATTAAATGCAAACCGTTAATAATGTGATTCTTATTATGTAAGTATACATTTTAGTCCCTGTTATAATTAAAGATTCACTGATTTCGGTGGCAGTTGGGGTAGGCTGGATATATTTTAATTTAGTATGTGAGTAACTGAGAAGACTATTCCTGTTTTAACATACTGGCTGACCCAGTGCAATCTCAGTTTTAACAATAACTGATACTAGTTCTGATTCTGCTTAAGAGCTTTCCCAGTCCAGAAGCACAGCCCTTTGCTGCTTCTTGTCTGTAGCCGTATCTGCTACAGGAAAGTAATTTCCTTTTGGCTGTGATAGCATAAAAAATGAGATGTCCTCCAGAGGCAAAATGTACAAATAGTTTTTCACTCAAATACTGATTGCATTTCAATTATCAGTGAAGTGATGTGCCACTATTCATGAAAACAGGAAATACCCCCCCCCCAAAAAAAAAACCAAAAAAACCAAAAAAACCAAAAAACTCTGAGTGAAAAAAATGTCAGTAATCTTATTAGGAGAGTTACTATCAGCATTATGAAGAAAGCACTGAAATAGAAAACTTTGAGGAATTCCCTGTTTGTAACTGCTCTTTCTTCTCAGGCACTGCTCCTTAGCAGTCATTAATGCCCTAGCTAACATCGCTGCTAACATTCAAGGGGAACATCTTGTGGATGAACTACTGATGAACTTGCTGGAACTGTTTGTTCAGCTTGGGCTAGAAGGAAAGAGAGCTAGCGAGAGAGCAAGTGAAAAAGGACCGGCACTGAAGGTCAGATATTCGCTGTTTTTTAATTGTATGCAGCTGTGTGTTTATACAGATGGCACTACTGAACATAGTCTTCTGAGTGTCTTTGGAACCCAAACCATGCCCTTACACACACAGAAAAAAATCACGCTTCCTTAAACCTAAGGATGTGTTCTGATTGTGGAATATGAGTCCAGATCAGTAATGCCTTTCAAACACCTGACTGATCTGTGTGTAGTATCCGAGATAAAGCAGTGGTGTAGCTACTGTTCAGCTGAGTTTCATTCTGTGTGGGGCTGAGTGAACTGTCTGGCGTGTTCAGCTGTTAGAGGCAGAGAGAGGCTTCAAAGAGAAATACAGAGTGCTGACTACTTAACCCCTCTTACTAATTTTTGAAGTGTCTTTAGATGTGACAGAATTCTGCTTTCTAATTGTTGTGGTGTCATAGGATCATAGGAAAACTCAGGTTGGAAGGGACCTCAGGAAGTCATCTAGTCCAAACTCCACATTGAAGTAGCCAGTTTGTGTCATCCTGGTTAATCCTGAGCTGCTGTTATGCAGTTGCATATGCATCTTCGTTTTTTCGAAGATCCAAGTTGATGCAGGCCTGTGTGTCTAGGCTTATAAAGGAAACAGTGCACTGAAGTGAAAATTAGAGATTTGAAAGAAATCTCGGATGATTTTTAGGAGTGCTTTGTTTAGAGAGTTAAGTTTATTCAAAAAGCATGCCCAAGAAAGAGAAGACTTGTCTCGTAGATTGATTGGTATGGTGGGAGTACTTTGCAGAAGAGTAAATTTGAATAGTTGCTTTAAAATAAGAGTTATTTTAAAATACAGTTTTTAATTGTGATTTGTAAAATTTAATACATACTGGCCTTTAAAAGTCTATGAGAAGGTCTGGAAGAGGAATGTCTTCAGATGCTAGCTGAATTTCTGTGGGAGCAGTTTATATGTGGTTACTTTATTCATTCATAATTCTCTGCCTTCTTATGTGAAGACTTTTTCACCTCACTTCATACTAGCTTTTCTTCCCATTTCAGTGAAGTATCCAGAGTACTCGATGTGCCTATTCTATTTAAGCAGCAAACAAAAAGCTTAGCCTTTCCCACAATATCTTCCTCTCATATTTGCTGTAAAATAGAAATGAGCTGTTAAGCTTGCCCTTTGCTCTTGAGATCTGTATTATCATTTGAAAAGCAAAGTGGGGTTGCTTCCTACTCGTCAGAAGTCAGACCTTTCCTCTGGCTATATTCCTCCCTAGTCTTCAAATGCTGGGACCTCTTGGCATTCTAAGCACTTCCTTAGGACACCTTTTAAAAACTCACGGTGTTTTATAGTGATTTTATGTACAAGAAATACACTTGTATGTTTTAGTAATTCTAATGTGTTCATAGTGGAAAGTTAAGGTTTTCTTGGAGATGCAGTTTGGGAGCTGCTCCCTGCTTTCTGGGGCAGATAGGGAACACTCCCTTCTGAAATAGGCACGTTTGCCTAGTACTAAGAGGAACAATGTCATTTTTTTTCCTTTTTGATCTCTTTTTTTCCCCCTCCTGTGTATGCTACACTTCCATAGTCCTAAGTTCTGTCTTATGGGATGGGTGAAGTCTCTTGGTCAATTCTTCTGAAATTAATCTGTTTGTTTTGAAGATAGACTGCATTTAATCAGAGATGTGCCAACTCTTTTAAAAGGGAACCAGGACATGTCTAGAATCTGCTTTTCATGAAGTCTGTGGTGGAAAATCTCTCTCTGTGGGTTTCATAGGTTCTTTTAACCACAGATAAGTGAGCTGAAATGGTGAAAACCAGATTGTAAACATTGCTCTGAAATGACACTATTCTAGATTAGGTTCCACACTCCTCCTTTTTCAGGGATATTTTTTTCACTGTTTCAGTTTTAGAATCACTATGGGAGACGAACTGCTGCACTGACAAAGCTGCCTACAAATGGAAAAGTATGTGATTGATGTAACGTGGACTTGAGCTAGGAGGCAGTGTTTCTTTATTATGAAGATCCTATAGCAGTTTTTACTAGAACACTCTTTATTCAATGTAGAGTAAAAGTTATGAAAGGTATTCTGAAGACTGTGTTACTTCATTTTCAAGAAGAGTTAGAATAGGTAAAACACTGCACATGCTGTGCTCCCAAACAAAAGCAATTTTTTTCTTTTATAGTTGTCAGATAGTTTGCCTGTGTCCTATGCTTCTCAGCATACCTTTTCATGGACTTGAATTTGCTCTCTAACCATTAAAATGCTTCAGTGGATTATTTGTTCAGTTTTAAATCAGATCTTTTGACCGTGCAAAAGTGGCTTCTCTGAGGGGAAGAAATTTTTTTTTTTCTGTTGCTGATAGTTAACAGAAATGTCCCCTAAGTATGCCCAGGGATGGAAGTAATTGCCTACTCTTCATCCTCAGTGTCATATATTATCATAAAGGGGCTGATAATCCATTTTTAGAATAAAAATGCTGGGAGAGAAGTGGGTTTTCTGCAGTTTTGTCTGTTGCCTGGGTTCTGGCTATCTCAATTAGCTGGCATCTGTACTCTGACTCTGCAGCAGTTTGTCACGTGCAGTGGACTGTCCTGAAGCAAAATAATTACAATGATTTTTTCCAGTCATTCCTACCCCTTAGAGTGACTGGAGTGGTGTTCTTTTTATTCCCTTCAAAAATATTTAAGGGTCCATCTTCATTTTGCTTTATCTTGGACACTACAGGAAAGATAACTAAATGTGTTTTAGTTGGGTTGTATCATTATTGTTTCATCTGAAGACTATTTGGCACTCTGTCTCTCTCTCTCTCCCCTTTTCATCTTTCTTTTTTTAAAAAATAGCTTTCTTTTGGTTTATTCGACTTCATGCAAAGCCATACCCTGTTAGCATGTCTGCCTTGCCTCCCCTCTGTGGCACCAGGGGTCTCTGTACCTGGTGTCTCTCTGATAAGGAGGCAGCTGGAGAGTTCTCTTCCTCCCAAATCCAAAGTGGAGGGATAGGGGAGGTAGGG
>NW_010117858.1:20412-26107 GCF_000699245.1 Pterocles gutturalis
TTAGAGAAGAAGTGGCTCTGAGCAGGGTGTCTGTGCTGTCACTGCCTTATCAGAGCAGGTGAGGGACAGTGTGCTGTGTGCAGTGAATGGTCTCAGGTTTTGAACGCTGTATTTGTCTGAAAGCAAACACACTTGTTGCATAGAGTGCAATTGAAAACATCTTAATAAGTCAAAGGAAATATTTTTTTTCGTTATGCTTCTTATATTTCATGGAAAAGGCTGCTCACCCTGCTAAAATAAGTTCTTGAATATCGTGTCTTTTTACAGACTTGGTATTTTTGTCAGTTTTGGTAAATATTTGACACTTGTCTGTGGCCACCCATTTAATGTGAGCATTTTTCTTGCAGTTGTTGGATGTCAGAGTAGACATGCTATCAATGAGGATTTCCCCCTCTGTAGCTCAAGGCATAAGAGCTGACTTCCAAATATAGAAGACTGTGCTGAAAGGGGAAAACGTCCTTTCTGTGAGGAACATCCCAGTCTGTGAGGAGCCACCTGAAAAACTTTGTTGAAAGACTCCTGGGTGCCGCAGTCCTTTGGAGTTCTGGGGTGCTCTCTCGGCACCTTGTGCACATCTGTTTGCAAGATACAGAGCTGTAACTGGCTGTGTATGCTTCCACTTGCATAGACAGTAGTGTTTGGTGCTTGCAATGTGTCTTCTAGTAGGTATTTTAGAAATGCTTTTGTACATGTTTTGATAACTTCCTTTTTCTTTTCCAGGCCTCCAGTAGCGCAGGGAATCTGGGTGTGCTTATTCCTGTTATTGCTGTGGTGAGTATCCAATAGTTGGGTTGTTGCAAACAGAATAATTTTTCTCACATATATCAAATGCCGGTGCTATTTCATGGTCAAATGGTTTCACTAACAACTAGTGCAGAAGCAAGTATCTGAGAGAAATATAGTAGTATTGTAAAATAATATTTCTTGCTCTGAGAGGGTGTAAACATTTATTTAATAATGACATCTCTCTTGAAATAATTACTCTTTTGTGATTGAGAGTTAGATTGTTGCTAGTCATGAATTCAAGAGATTCATGAGCTAAATAATACCACAGGGGATGCTTCTTTGAATAGTGTTTGGCTTGCAATATAATAAACAGCATGTATGTGTGCCTGAGGAGAAAAGCGAAAAACAAAAGTTGATAGAAGCAGAGTTAAAAATCATAGAATCATAGAATGACCCGGGTTGGAAGGGACCTCAAGGATCATGTCGCTCCAACCCCCTTGCCTGGCAGGGCCACCAAACATACACATTTACTAGATCAGGTTGCCCAGGGCCCCGTCCAACCTGGCCTAAATAAATCTTAGCTTGGCTGCACAGTGAATTCTGTGTCTTAAAAGGAAAAAAAAAAAAAAAGGAATCATTGAGAAAGGAGGGAGGAAGTGTCCTGTGTGTTTTCTGAAACTAGAGCTGGCTGTCATGCTGAAAACATTTTAGGAAATGTGCAAGGACACTGATGTCCATTCTGCACTCATTTATTTTGATGTATATCTGTTTTTGGTTTTGGATGACAACTTTTTCTGGGTGAAAAAGATTTTTTTTAAACGAAGTGTAACTACTAATTCAGAAATTGGTGTGCAACCGTTCTAGATCTCCAACAGAAAATTTGATATGTCCAAGCTGGGTTTCCAGGTTGGTAGGACCAGTTGCCTAACTGCTGTAGCTACTGCAAAAAGTGTCTAAAAGAGCCACAGGCAAATGTAGCAGAGAACAAAAAAAATCATGTCACTTTGTCCCATCCTGAAGTCGAATTCTTCTGTGAAATTTTTCCTGCACAGCTAGTGGGACAGAAGGGGAAAATGTATTGCATGCCTGCAGCATGCTTGTAACTTGCTCAGACTGCACATCCATTACCAAGCAGAAAAAAATGTTCATTTCATACTCTGCACTCGCAGACTTCTTTACTGAAGCTTTTCAAAGAGAAGAGCCTAAAATTAGCACTGGTTAAAGATCGAAGAACTGTTCCTTTCCTTCCCCTGTCTCTTCCACCAGTTTCCAGCATAAGCTCTTCTGAATTCACCAGTGATCGCAAGGGCCAGATCCTAGCTTTACAGAAATGTGTTTATAAATATCTTGGATCGCTGTTATTCAATAGGTGCTCAGGTTTTGCATGAAATAACTAGTCCTGTGTTGAGAGAGACGTTCTAATGGGTAGTTCTTTCAGTAGTGCCAGCAGTGATTTGGGTGAAAGCAAGGTCATTCCTTGCACGTTAAGAAAAGATTAGTGCTTGTTAGAGACTTAATGCAAAAGTTCTGAAAGTATTTTTCTGTTTCAAATTTTTATTGATGATATATTTGTTCTGAATAGCTGGTGATAACTACATTTTTCTTAACCAATGTGACCTTTAAATGGAGTGAGATAGTGCCAGAATCTGTAGCAAGAGTTAATGGTTACATCAGGGTTGTTGAAGCAAATATTTGACTTTCTTGCACAATGGATGAAGATCATGAGTTTTGAGCAGTAGCTGATTTGCTTTTCTTCTTGAGCTCTTTCTCTTGAATAATGCCTGTTACTTAGGTCTCAAAAAAACCAATATTTCAGATGCCCCAGCTCATTTAATTATTGATAAAATAATGAAATTTAAGGCATGGATATTTAATCTTTTGAATATGCTTTCATTTTTGAATATAGATGTAAAATGTGTTTATGAATGTTAATGATTTCTGTTGTGAACCTTCAGTACTGAAAATTGTCCTCCACATGATGGGCTTATAAGTAAGCACAATGTGAGACAGGAACAGAGAAATGTCTGAGTTTCCTATTCAGTATCAGCTCTTCATCATCCTTCATCATCTAATACTGATATTTTACTGGCTTTCATGTTAAAGAGCTTTGTGTATAGGGCAAATAATTGTAGTAGATTCAAAATCACAAATGGCAGGTTATAAAAGCAAAATGAAATCGATGAGTTAATATTGGAAAAACACCTTTTTAAGATAATTGCTGATCCTTAAAATAACTCTTGATTTATAGTTTAATTTGCATCTTTTTGCTAACATAAGACAAATTTCTAATATTAATATAATTAGGTGGATACAATATTTGATACAGCAAATAATCATAAAAATACCCTCACTGATTGTGAGGCACGTTTTTTTTAAAAGGTGTGATGCAAAGGAAGGGATGCAAAGGTGAGCGTGTTCATTGGCTTTAGTAACTCGAATGTAGGATGCAACTCTGTTCCTTGTGCAAGTCTGCTGAATGTTAAATGATGGAAGCAAAAGAAAGAATATAGACACCTATTCTTTTTTAAGTTCGGTTGTGTACAATACTGAGGAGAGACTTGGGCTTCTGAAACTGATTGGTTATTTAGGATTTCCTTATTCCTATTTATTATAAATAGGCATCCTAGCACAAATTTAGAGCTAAACTTCAAGAATCCAGGTAGTCTAAATGTTTTATTGATTACATTTTATACACTGACATAGAACACAAAGTTTAAGTTACTTTGTGATTTATTTTTTTAATACACTCGTATTGATACATGTCATTAACCACTTTAAATTGCAGTCAAATTATCTACTGCTGTAAGTCCATTCATGTGAAACTACCTGTAGATAATATATTTTCTTTTGATACCAGTGGCTTTTTTACTAGCTAATATGACAATGACTTTTCCTTTATGATGCTGATATATTAACGTGTAAGTACACAGCCCACATAGAACAGCGTGTTGGAGGTCTTCTCTGCTTTTAGGACTTGGCTGGGTTGGCAACTCTCCCCATGAACAGAAGGCAACTGGTACGATGTTCGTAGATCAGAAACAAAAAGGGGCGGTCAACAATAAAGCGAATCTGAGTAGAAAGGGGCATGAACCCCACGTTGGTTATTGCTCCAGCCTCTGTGCCTTCCTCATTCACAGTTATTGTGCCTTGATGATTGAACTGTTTAAACAAACAAAAAAGGAAAACAAACAAGAAATTGAGGATCTTGTAAGTATGCTCAAATGATGTACTCACAGCCTTCCCCCCCTCCATTTCACACACGTGGCTCCCTTGTGACACTCTTGCCTGTAGCTGCTCTGTGGCAGCAATCCTTTGGTTTTGGTTTGTGAATCAGCTTGTTCCTGACTGACCACAATGCTTATAGTGCCTTTGGCATCTGGTTAGACATGTGCCTCGTTATATGAATAGACAATGCAGAGAAACCCACATCCCTTCTATGTCCTCCAGGAAAGATGAGAAAAAATGATTTAGCTTGCTGTGAATTATTCTTACTGTGTTGCCATGTTTTCAGGTGATACAGTTTAATCAGAAAGGAGATGAAAAGAGGAGAGGAGTAAATACCCTGTCAATAGTGACTTTCTCATCCGATATACCGGAGTAGTCGCCTTTTTCAGTGAACAGTTGTTCTATTCCCATGGATCTCAGATAACCAATCAAGTTATAACTCTTCTCCAGCTTAAATTTAGGCAGAACCACTTCTCTTGTTCTAGTAAAAATAAAAACAAAAATGAAAAATCATTGAGATACGTATTTGCATGACTCCTTTGCTTTAAATATCTGTTGTGGTTTGGTTTTTTTGCTGTCTTCAGCAGGCAGGACAGAGAACTATACAGGACTGTTTACTGTACTTTCAAAACTTGGGCATCATTAGTTTTAAGCTGTGTTTTAAAATATTAGTCCCCCTCCCAAGACTTTTAGTTTGTCAACATTCTACATATGCTGACTTACATTATTTATGTGTGTAAGATATATGGCTTTGGGCAGTTCAGTATGTGGTTTGATATGCTTGGAATAAATGTTGAACTGTCAGATTTTCTGAAGGACTAAACTGGAGATTTGTCACTTATTGTTTACAATAGAAATAGGCTGGCTTTCTGAATAGCGCATCAAATCATCTCTTTATCTTTTTGTCAAGTCTGAAGACAGATAACACCTAGTATGTTGTTTCGCACAAGAGAGGCTATATAATTTTTTCTGTCCCGTAATTGTGGTGTCCATTGTTGGTTACTGTGCCTTTATACTGCAGATACATTGAAATGCAGAGCGCTGAAATGAACATAGGCTGCTTTCCATATAATCGCTGTTATTCTGCACAAATAATCTGCTATTATCGTACTCCTGTTTTTCCTCCTTATTGTAAACTTTATCACTAAGAACTTTTTCTTTAAATCTACAACATTAAGTACCTAATAGAAAGAATTTTTGAACTCCATTAGAATTTTCCACCTCAATCATCCCTGATTTCTTGACAGCATTTAAATTTTGAGAGATCACTGGTCCTGATTTTTGATTCAATTAGTCCATATTTTGAAGTTTTTGTTAAGGTTTAATGTTTTTATAAAAATATCATACGTTATCGTCTGTGCTCTTTGCTTACCCTTGCCAATCTCATCAAGAAAATACATTAAGACTTCAACAGGAGGTACTTTCAGCAGCTACCTGTTTGTCATGCTCTTCTGCCATTTTTCCACCACTTGAGGTGTTATCTGCTTTTCCAGGGCTTTCATGCCAGAGAGTTTGTGTGGAAGTACAATCAGCATACTGATGTTCCCCACGAACGGGAGCTGGATCACACCGCAGTCCAGCTCAGGGTCTGCAGCAGCGAGGAAGTTCCCTTTAGTCTGCATCATAGGAACCTTTATTGTTTGCTTCTCGTTCAGTCGGAAACTTCTCTTTGTTGTCATTTCCACTGGAAACTTATTCTCCCAAGTTCCTGTTAATACAATGTAGAAGACAGATAAACAAAAAA
>NW_010117859.1:0-1074 GCF_000699245.1 Pterocles gutturalis
CAATTTCAAAGGAAAAATAGCAATTCAAAATAGCCATAACACTTAATATATCTGAACCTTAAACGATCACTAATCACTTAATATATCACTAAATTCTAAAAAGCACCCAAGGAGATCCCTCTCAGTAGTCTCATTCACAAATTCAAACAAGCACATGGATAAGATGAGACCCAAAGCTGCATTTTTTTGTTTTACCGTGTTTAGAAATAACAGCAGTCACAGTATAACAGCAGTAGTTCAAAAATAAAATATTATGTGATAGCAAAACGAAGATAACATGGAAGACAAAACCAGGTTGTATAGTCTCTGTTCTTCGGCGTCTGCACCAAATGTGCCCTACGTTTGCTGAAGTACCACACGAAAACAAGTTAATTGGTACTTCAATAATAAGTAAATACAGGCAAATAGTTTCCCTTTTGAAAATGAAGAAGCGTTATTTATACTTACACCTTTAACATTAACGTAATCTTTAAACTAAAACTTCAGGTATTTCCTGTACACTCTAACTTTTTCCTCTTACTGTCTTTCTCTTACAGGGTTTTTTGGTAGCAGTTTTGTATTGCTTTGCAAATGGAGAGGTAAGTGACAACGCCATGAGAAAAGTTTTTAGTTGATTACTAAAGTATATTAGTGACACCAAGAAGGATTAACACACTGACTAGCTCTGCTTATTTGAGAGCATGAGTACATTGTTTTGAACTGGTATAACTGCTTTGGAGGAAAAGAACAGCAAGACCTCTCATAGGTCTGGGATTCAAATGCAAAGCATTTCCACTGAAGCCTGAGTGGCTATAGCACTGTGGAGGTATGGATACCCTGGGTGTCTGAAACACCACTGGAAGCTTGTGGTCAGCCACCTAAACACCACTTCTTTCGTCAGATGGAATCCCAGACTTCCTGTTTGGCCAGGCTAAACACTCTCTTTGTTTACCCTAAAGTCCATATGAAGTGACAAAATTTGGGGTGCTTTAATAACTTAAACAGCAACATGTTGAAAAAATAATTTAATGCATGCACTACTCCAGACATCCATAAACTTGATGCGAGGGGCTTCCTTGTCTGGAAGTTGTCTCC
>NW_010117860.1:0-3958 GCF_000699245.1 Pterocles gutturalis
AAAAAAAAAAAAGTCTCTTTAATATTAGCAGAGTTGAGCATGACCAAGCATGAATTTTACTAAGATCAGGATTTATATAAGTTAGGGGACTTCGAATATAGAGACAAAATCCACTGAACATACCGTAGGAGCTTCCCTGGAAAAGGTTTCACCATGTTTCAGACTCTTGCTTGTTTTCCGTACACCTGCTCATTCACTGCTCCCAGCTGTGGCAATCAGTGGAAACAGTCATTTTTAAATATGATAGGCTGTATTTTGCTAGGATGTATCTATGTGTAGGTTACGAGTGATTTTGATTTCTGGGGCTGCTCAGTGTAGAGTTGGATCTGGGGTTTCTGGCCCTCAGGTGTGCCCAGCTACTGCTTTCCCAAATGGCTCAGCAGATGTGGGATCGGGACCACTTTGGAGGGGACTGACAGTGGACACGGGGTGACCCGTGGTGGCAGCACACTTTGCAAAAGAAGCAGGAGGGACAAAGGCATCAAACTTTGCGATCAGGCACAGGTGCCACAAGTTGGGAGCACACTTCTGCCTGGCCTTGGCTCTACTGTATTTGTAGTCAAGGAAGTTTATAAACACCTTGTTCATGGTTAGGTGTGTTGTCTTGTTAGTGACTCTAGAGGGGCCAGTTGCATCCCAAAGTAAAACACCTTTATCAGGAGCTCTGCAAATTAAATTACTGCTTTACTTTAGACTTTTTTCCAGTGGTTCTGAATTCCTTGGAGATGCTTTGCTTTATTAACAAGAGGAGTGTGTGCAGTGCCAGAAGCTGAGAAGAAATAGGTTACTGATTTCTGGAGAATAGGATTACAAAAGCCTTTGCAAATGCTAAGGTATAGTTTAAACCTTTTCTGACAGAGTTTTGCATGTGTTATGCTTGCCAGGTTGGCTCCTGGCCTAAGAATGTGTAAAAACATCAGCTCTCACACACTAATTTTTTGCCTTGTCGTTTCATGGTGCATCTATAGAGGGAACACACCACTCTGTTGTGCTCTGATGTTGGTCCCAGTAAAGATCCAAACACGCAAATTCAGGTCTACTGTAAGCTTTTTTCCAAAAACCCTTACAAACTCACTATAAACATGAATTATTCTACTGACATAATTTCCAATGACTTCAGCATCTATGCCAGACATAGGTAAAGCCAGCATTGTAGTGAAGTAAATTCAGAGAAATGGGGTTCAGTTGGTTTTAGTTTGGGCACCAGAGCCCATCTCTTCTATCAAACAAAAGACAATCCACTCTTTAGTTGTTTCTGGATGTACCCAGAGGCACTAATATATTTGCAGCTTGATTTTTAGCTTCTTTCACCTCATATTCCCTCTGCTTTGAAGAACAATGTACCCTTAGCCTTGTCTTTTAAACTTGCAACCCTCTTCTCTGGCATCACACTTGAAATATTTTTATAAGATGGTATTTGGCAGTGTTGTAGCTTACAAACTTCCTTTTGGTAACTGCAATCTCAACCCTAGCGTGACAGTGTGTGCTCCGTGGCCCTGTGCAGAGTCTATGGAGAGAAAGCATGGAAAGGTGGTCCCAGTTCAGAGCAGTCTTGAGATTGCAACAGAGATACCAGCTACTCATGAAAGAGAGGACCCTGCCAAGGAGGCTTTATCACTGTTTGTTCTTGATGCCTTCCCTTGGTCAGGGTAGAAGAGCCAGCTGTGGAGGAAGGTCCTGGAGTGGGTAGGATGGAGAAGAGGGGAAAAACCCTACCGTGACCCCCTTTAGGAATACCTGGGCAGTCCTCATCTCTTCTCAGATTACTGTTTAGAGACTGAATTTTGCTGTATCTGTGGGTCAACACTGCAGTAAGAATGGATTTCTTAAGCTTTTTTTCAGTGTGTTATGGAAAAAGCCAGCTTTATGTCCTTTCTGTGATTGTTTTTAGGATGGTGAAGCACCCTTTGGCATAAGGAGGACATTTTTCCAATTAAATAGTCTGGTCATATACCTGGCTCCTTCTCAGCTGGCTGTCAGTCTGTGCAGCAAGGTGCCAGGCAGTGTTGTCTAGTGTCTTGCTAGTAAAAAAAGGCAATCAAACTAGTTTCTGAGTGCTCCCCTTTTGAGCAGCTGCTTTAAACCCCTTCAGTTAACCACGGTTTTCTCCTCTGCATAAAAGCCTTAACATCCAGGATATAACAGTATCTTTTAGTGTGGTGTTTTGCAGCCCAAATTAAATCACTGGAGCTTACCCAGCTCTCTTTCTGATAACAGCCCTTAAAAATAATTGGGTTTACACTTAAATATAATGAACATAACATTCTCAAAATGTCTGGCATTGATGTGATTGTTCTCCCATTGAAGTAAATCATAAAATTATCTTCATTTCAATGAAAACAAATCTAAAATGCCATGTCAGAAGAGCCTCCCAGGCAAATTTTAGCTTTACGGAAGTTATTTTATTTTGTCAGACTAGCTGAGAGAATTTTTTATTTGACTTTAGTTAGATTCCTGTGTAGTAGGAATCTCCCAATAGTCAGTGGAGTGTAAGCATTTCCAGAGGGCAAATCTTTGTACTCACCAGTGATGCCCTTTTTAAAACAGGATTAACTACACCGTGAAGATCTGGGTCACTGTGCACTGACTGGGGTGATTACACCATTGACTAGATGGCTGCAGTTGTCTGTAGTTCACTCTCCAAATTATTCTTTACCACATATGCTTAGGTGCTTATAAAAAGAGTTCTACTTAATTAGTCTTTCCCTGTCAAAATGTGTGTGTATATAGTTGCAGTTCATACTAGCAGTGAATTTATTTTAAAAGAAATCAGATTATTCATTCTTTAGAATCCTTCACCTTGATCACCTTGGTCGTGGCCAATTTTCTAGGCAATGGATGCAAATAATACTGTTATTTCTGTTTACCTTTCCCTTACACATTGCCTTCATTACTCAGATATTTTTCTCCTTGTTTTTGTTTGCTTGCTTTCTCCTCTGCACTCCTGGAAGGCTGTAAGCTCTTGCACGGCAGTGCTGGTTTAAAGCTTAGTGAAATCATGTCTCAGATATGTTCGTCTCAAAGACCTGTACCACAGTGTTGTGACTCTCCCTGGTGCTACTGGGAGTCATGCCCCTCAAGTCTTGCATGCTGTTTTGAAAATATTGGGGCAGATTTAACCTTTTAAGGCATATTGTACTTTCTTCATTTATTGGATTATTTCAATTTCTGAACAATGTGCTAATTTCTGTGCATTTAAACCACTTGCTATGGAGAGCGGCAGAAAGAAGCAATTTCCTGTAGTTATTTTGTCATTTCCATTCTAGTCAGGGCTAGAAGTGGGTGAATCTTGTTCAGCAAAAAATGCAAACTGAAAATCAGCAAAACACTTTGCAAATTTGTGTGGATTTTGCAAATAATTCAGGGGAGAGAAAAAAAATCATTTTACCTCAATATACTTCAAACCTTCTTGAACAGTATATCCTTTCTTATCAAGCATTATTAAGTTACCTGTAGCCTTGAGTAATTTTCTCTGGTCAGGGACATGCTGTTTTTCAGTCTTGCTTTTTTATTCGTCTGCTCTGCATGGGAGACCCATTATTACTTTTGTGAAAGCTAAAGCTATATCTGCATGATACAGAACTGTGCTGTGTAAAGATAGCAAGCCTGTTCTGCAGAGGGTACCCTGAGTGCTGGAGAAACCATATCGCTGTGGTGAGTGACGCCAGGGCATCCTGTTTTTCAAGTGGGTTGTCAGAGAAGCTATGTTGCTGGTATGTGTTGTACTGCAAGACAAATGTGCTGTTTTCTGGCTAAAACGCAGCTCCCTGCCTCAGTACTCCTGTAGCCCTCATAAAATGGACAACATGATTCAGAAAGGCTCAAACTTCATCCTGGAATGGCTTTCACAAACAGGAAGCCAACCCTCAAAGACACACTGATGTGCACAAGCCCATTGCTAATTCGGGTGCAGTAAATATCATCCTGACACATCTATTGGCTTTCTCTGACACTCTTT
>NW_010117860.1:3989-26274 GCF_000699245.1 Pterocles gutturalis
ACTGCAGCACACGTTTAGTGGACAGTGTTTCTAACAGGCAAATCAAATACTTCAAGCCTGCAGAAAAACCATTCATGTCCCCTTTCAATACTAAAATTTCTCTATAACCCTGACTGAAAAAAAACTACATGAAGGTGTAACTCTGGAAATATATCTAGAGGTAGACTCCAAGGTGAAGATTCTTTAAGGTTATTTTTATTCTTATAATCAGGTATCTGCGGAAGGAGAGAAGTCTCTCTGCGGAATTATAAAGTGCCTACCAGCTAATGAAATGGAATCGATATCAGGAATGTTAAGTGACTGCATTATGTTCTCCATTAATTCACTTTGCACTTGTTTATCTTGAAGCCTCTTAAAAGAGCTGGTGATTGAAAAGACATATGTCTTGAAAGCATAAGGATTTATTCTTGAAAAGCATCTATTGTTAACTGTCCCATGTGACAACCATCTAATTGTATCGTTGGTAGCGCTAGGGTCTCATTTATCTTTTTTCAGTAATTCCAAGATTTAGTTACATTAGCTTCTAGTTGTACTAGTCAGTCTCTTTGGGCTGGAATAATATTCTCTCTCTAAAAAGTTCTTTCAGGGAGAAGAAGGCCATAGGAAAAATGAGAGAGCTCTGTATTCTGGGGAGACATTTATCTCAGTCCTAAGGCTGATACAAAGCTTACAAATCTCCTAAACCCTCCCTTTAAGCTTTCCCAACATGGCCCTGACTCTGAATGCTTCCAGGTATGGGTTCACTGTGCAGGGCTGTGTTTCACTGTATAGGACATTTCTAGAAGATGTGCCTACAAGAAGAGTCAGAAGCACTCATATGCAAAAGTAGTACTTTCCATGATTGTGGTTTTTGTTTTTTAACCTCAGCCCCCAAATTTTCTGGAAGTCAGGTGTGATATCTCGAAACATGAGACAGCCAAAATAACCATGAAAAATCTGGCTTAAAGTGAGCTGTGAATGATGACCATGGCAAGCTGGTTGCCCAAGAGAAATATCTAGTAAAGATAAGAAAGGCACACAACTTACCAGGTAGAAAGCAGCATTTTAAACAGAAAGCATTGTTCTCTTTTATTTCCAACACCTGAGCAGCCTCCAGGCTGGCTGGACACTGGGCCTAGCCCTCAGCTGGTAGCCAAGAGATGGGCTTTTTCTTACAGTTTGCTAAGCGAGCACTGAATAAGGATGAGCAATAGCCTCCACAATGCCTTCGTAGTAAAGACACCCAGGCTTTGTGCTAGGCATTTCTGGAGTGTTTCTGATGGCTTGTCTCCTGCTTTTTTATTCTGCTTCTCTGCAGAGCTTTATGCTAGACTATACAGGATCCAGTAAAGGTTTAGCACAGCATTTTTTCCTCTCTTGGGATGAGGAGACAGGCCAGCAGCCTGCAGGCAGTATTCCTGAACATTTATTGAAACCTTTCAGCTTCAACAGCTCCACATGGGCCTGTGCTGAACGAGAAGTGCCAAGCTAATCTTTTACAGGTGGGTAAATGAGGTGCCTGAGTATTTGCACATGTGCCCAAGTTATTGCAGCCCGCTCTGTAACAGATTATCTTGAGCCTTAGGCCTTTATCCCATGCAGGAAAGTGAGGTAGAATAAATAAGTACAAAGCTCCTGAGGTCGATTATTCTAGCTAGCTGGAGATCAAGTAGTCCTGAAGCAAACTCAATGCTGCAAGGCAGTAAAAGCCTGCCCACAATCCTGAATATGTAGATACTGAGTGATTCTTTCAAAGATTTTGCTATGTGAAAGGTTACAGCTCCTGGGAAGAGGCAGGCTTTCCATTTGCAATCTTGAAACCTCAGTGCATGTCATGCCTGTCATGATTTTTCTTCCCTAGAATGAAGAGTGGAACAAAACTGAGGGATATTTTCCCATGTCAGTGGTGTTTTGAAGTGGTTTAGTGGATAAATACATTAGCAGTGACTTCCATTAACCAAGATAGTTACACAAGCTGAGTTTCTTCAAGGCTTAATGACAAATGCCATGGGCTAATCACTATCTTGTATCTGTTAATTGTTAACAATTATGTTTTCCACTTGCACACACCACCCAGACACTAAGGTGCGTGCATCCTCCTTGCCCACCCAAGGCTGGCTTTCCCCATCCATGTCACCCTCTCATTTCTCTTCATCTCACATGGCTGTTTTCCTCCCACGCTCCTGCACTTTGTTCCTAGGCCCTCCCATGGATGCCTGCTGCAGACGCACACGACAGTGGGGAATAGTAACTTGCTGCTCTGGGAGGTCTCACTTGTGCATTTGGGCTGGACTAATCAACACCAAGCAGCTCCATGGGGTTGAGTCTAGTACCAACAGAGGAAAAAAAAGGAGGTCCCTCCCAGAGCATGGGCTTGACAGACAGGGAGATGTGGAAGTGCAGGCAAGTGGATTTGAAGAGACTGTGGTCAACACGGGTCTTCAGCCAGTGTGGCATCAGCTGGACTTGTGAAGCTGGCATCACTTTTAAAATAATTTAGACCTGAGGTGCTTATATTAGATTTCCTTCCTCTCTGAACTGTGTAATGGGAAAGAAGTCTTCTACTTGGCTTTTAAAAAGGGGCAGATCATAGAATTATATTATCTTTAAGATCATTGAGCCCAATTGTAAACCTAACACTGACAAGTCTACCATTAAACCGTGTCCCCAAGTGCCACATCTACACATCTTTTCAATACCTCCAGGGCTGGTGACTCCACCACTTCCCCGGGCAGCCTGTTACAATGCTGATAACCCTTTCAGTGAAGAAATTTTTCCTAATATCCCATCTAAACCTCCCCTGGAGCAATTTGAGGCCATTTCCTCTTATTCTATCACCTGTTACCTGGGAGAAGTGACCAGCACCCACCTTGCTACAGTCTCCTTTCAGGTAGTTGTAGACAGCAATAAGGACTCCCCTCAGCCTCCTTTTCTCCAGACTAAACAACCCCAGTTCCCTCAGCTGCTTCTCATAAGATTTACTCTCTAGACCCTTCACCAGCTTCATCTTGCACTCCAGCACCTTAATGTCTTTCTTACAGTGAGGGACCCAAAACTGCACACTGTGTTTGAGGTGCAGCCTCACCCGTGCCAAGTACAGGGAGACGATCTCTTCCCTAGTCTGGCTGGCCACACTGTTTCTGATAAAAGCCAGGATCCTCAGTATGGGAAGGGTTTTGGTGTGTGTTTTTTTTTTTTCCTGTAAAAAATTCAAAGAAGATTTTCTGTTTTGGAAAATCGGAAGTTGACTCTCTTGACTGAACAACAGCAAGGGAAAACCGAGGTAAAGATATGTAACACTAGGTTGCCAACAAACTTTCTGACATGGTGATTCTGTAAGCATCCCATTACAAACTAGCTCTGAAACAAGTTGTGGATCTTTTTGTGTTCTTGACTTACAGGGCAATTTCTGCTGTCCATGATGTTGGTATGAATTATTGTGCTATTTTTTGTAGTAGATACAAGTAGTGAAATTGTCATCTTCTATTTTTTTAATGTGGTTTTCTTAGATGTTGCCCCAGTTCTTTTAAGTTCCAGAAATCAGTGTGTTATTCTTCACTAAAATGAGCACTGTCAAGGCATAACCCATCTCATAACGGAGTGTTGTCTAATCTCAGCTCCACTTCAATGAGACTGAAACACATGTTGAAGTATTTTGCTGAATTGTGATATTTATGATTTAGACATGCAACATCCGTTCTGATATTTTACAGTAATAAGAGTCTAAGGATATCTGGTCATCCTGAATACTTCTTAGCAATTACCACTTGCTGTTTTTATCTGTTGAATCAGTTCATGTCATTCATTAAGGATCATTTAATGTTATGCACAAAGTTTGCTGCATTTTAACTTCTGTCCCAAGAATTTGGGCTGTATTTTGGCCTCTGTCTCCTGTGGAGTCATTGTCAGCTGATGGGAACCAGAGTAGGAAATGGCCGAAAAGACAAATTATCTTTGTCATAACAGCACAGTGTAATTTCTTGGTAAAAGATAACACCATTTGTTCTAACAGCTCATCAGCAGTTGCAATTTGCCTTCCACCCTGGACTCTAATTTTGATCTCTTACACCTCTTTTATACCAGTGTAGTTTTAAGAGCGTTAGTAGACTTTTTGACCTAAGCACAAATGCAGCAATGTGATTAAACACACATTGATTTCAATCAGGATGAAGCCTGTACTTAAAGCTAATTATGTACTTACATATGCTGCTGAAGATGATTTTTCCACTGATGTATGCAAGGGGCAAATTGAGCCCAAAAATACATATGAAATAAGACAGGTATCTATTTCTTTTGAGATACCATTTCCTATCTCCTCCTCTTTTTCCCATTTCTCTGTAATAAAATACTGCCTTTTTTTTGGATTTCCAAAGACATGATGATGGTGTTTTCTGCAGCTATGCTGATGTCCCCAGATTTATGCCAATAAATCTAATCTATATGCTTTCCATCTTTCCTTAGCAGTCTCACTAGACCTACAGTAGCTGTTAAAGCAATTTTGCTGCTAAAACTTCTATTTAGCTTTTGGTTTTTTTGTTGTATCTTTTGGAAAGATTGATGTCTGCAGAAACTTTTAAGCTTTAAATCTTTGGGTTTCTTCAGCCTCATAATTAGTGATGATGGGGCACTTACCGTCAAAGAGCCTCTGCAGGATATACCAAGCCTGCCTGAGATCAGTGAACTCTCTACTCACCCCTTTGCGAGTGCAGCCACCTCCTCTGCTCCAAAGATGGGGAGTAACGAGGGGAGGCCAAAGCCTTTGGGCTTTCACAGCACACTCTGGTATTGGAGGACTTAGGTTACCTGCTTTCCACTTCTCTGATGTTTTCCAAAGCACAGGGCCCGACCCAGTGTGGGCAGACTGGGAGATCTGCATAGCCATGGCTAACCGGTGTAAAATTAGGTGGTACTTCCAGCCCATTCCTGCCTAACACTGTTTCTGGGATAGCTGTTCTGCAGTCACCGTTGCTGTTAGTGGGAAGAGGCCCTCTTGCTGGCAGTTGCAGTAGAGCACCTGAAAGCCCAGGGAACAATTTTTCTGTTAATTTCCAAGCATGGTGCTTTGCTGAGGATTTATCTGACTTTGTGGCTACTTCAGGCTAGTAAATAATGCCTTATTGTAAGATATGGGAAGTTTTTCCCTATGCCAGGTGAGCTTACAGTTCTTCACAATCTACAGTTGTGAAAAAAACCAAAGACAACCTTTGCCCAGAAGTCACTGGACAGGACAATTCATCCACCCTTATCCTGAAGTTTATTGAAACCACACTGCCTTTCCTGTTGAGCAGCGATAGTCAATGGCAAATATTAACCCAAAAAGTATAAATCTATAACAGGCCCTCTGGCACACTGCTTGATATGTCATCCTTAGTGCAATTGTGACGCTGCCTCAAGCCTTGGTGCTTTGCTGCTGTTCCCTTGAGCTACTCGTTGATATCTGTGCAAAGAGTGCCTCAAATATGAGCACACCAGAACATGTGTTGATAGCCAAATGATGTGCAACAGCAGCACACGCTTCACTGGGCCCAGAGTGATTGTAGGCAGCTCAGTCTGCTTTGTCTGGTCACACTTTTTGTCTTCCCAAGGCCAACGTGCCCCTGCAAGTAGGGCAGAGAGGCACATCACACCCCAGACAGCCTGGGCAATGTGCACAGGAGGAGGCTGCAGCCCCCTTAGTACACCTACACTTGGGGACAGAAGTGTGCTCACTTCCTGCCCAGGTATACCAGCCAGCAGAAAGAAGAGCCCTTCTAAGTCATTTGCAAAAAGAAAGCATAACCTGGGTTTGAGGGTGGATATACCAAAGTACATGACAAGAGGCTCTGCAGTGGGAGTGCAGTGGGCTGAGAAGGTGCTCCCCAGCCCTTTCTCTGCAGCACTAGTCCATAGCTGTGTGGCTCCTGGTGAACCAGTGCTTCCAGGAGGATGAGGCAGGAGACAGCCTATGGGAAAGGTTGCTAGTAATAGAACTCTAAAAAGAAAGTGTGCAGAGAGAGCAATTTTTAAAGAGGTCAAACGTGAATCTCAATGTTTTGTCTTAGAAACCTTCTGCTTTCATGAGCTGCTTTCATTCTGCATCTGTGTAGAAACAACCCAGCATGTTGGGGCACCAGTTTGGGTCAGGCTGCCTCAATATCATGAGTGAAGAATAATCAGAAAATCCTGTTTCTTTAAAGTAGAAAAGCCAGAAAATATTCTGGCTGAGTTATCACAGAGGTTTACAGTTTATGTGGCATTTGTCTTTTAACCCTGAAAAAATGGGTGACAGCAAATTTTCAGATGTGCAGATGAGCTCTGATACACTGAAAGACCTTAATACTCAGGAAAAGCTCTCTTTGGCTTCCAATATATAATCTTGCCTAAGAAAAAAAATCAGACTTGTGGCCAGAATATGTATTTGGAGGTTTATAGGAGGGAGATAATACTCTGGTTTGAAAAAGAAGCATGTAAGTTTTGAGGGGCAATGTTTTCTTCAGTGTCCAAACCAAAAGACACAACAAGAGGACAGCTTCCAGACACGGCTCCATCTATTTAGCTTGGACTCACCTACTTAGGACCCAGGACTCACCTACTTAGGACCCAAGCACTAATTGACGCTGATTGAAACAATCTACTTATGCAATGGTGAACACACACATACAGCCCGATCCTTTGGGACCAGACATTTGGATCTTCAGGTGGCCAAGAGAGAAGCACATGGAGATCTGTACTCCTCTGCTCTGGAGCCACAGGGTGAACACAGACACACCGTGAGTTCTCTCCTTTATTTTCAACTTTGTGGCAGTTCTTAACACCTGGGCAAAGAGCTCAGCCTTTGGCCGCTGCAGAGAAGAAATGAAGAGAACCGATAGTGCAGCTGCTCTTTGGTCCTCTTTTCTTTTTAAGCTATGTCTCCTTTATTTTCAACTTCGTGGCAGTTCTTAACACCCGAACAAAGAGCTCAGCCTTTGGCTGCTGCAGAGAAGAAATGAAGAGAACCAATAGTGCAGCTACTCTTTGGTCCTCTTTTCTTTTTAAGCTATGCATGATTCAAGGGTTACATTAGCATCCCTCCAACAGAAGGACATGGATCATTAATGCACCAGTTTAGAGGTGTAATGATTCAAGGGTTACATTAGCATCCCTCTAACAGAAGGACGTGGATCATTAATGCACCAGTTTAGAGGTGTGAGTGACAGCTTTCTGCTTTGAGTACAAATCACATTGTTTATGTTGCATACTGCCAACCTTGTCTGTGGCTCTCATCTGTGCAGCACTCCCCATTTACAACAAGTAAATTCTCCAGGCTCCAATACAGGCTCCATGCTAGATATACCTCCTTTACAAGGAATCTTTACTGCTTCAGGAAAATGTGAACAGATGAAAGCAGTCAGCATTGGGCCAGCATACAGAAAGGGTTACTGTGATGGGTTACTGGCTGCCCTGGCTGAAGAGGATGCCCTTTTGCTGGCTCACCTTTTGTTCAGGTCAGACAAAAGCATGCTGTGTGTCAATCTTGAAGAGCATCACAGATTTTAAAACATTTTTTTCACGGACTGTGTGTTTTCTTTGCAAAACATTAGCTGCACAAGACATGAAGATCTGTTGCCCATGGTGCCTGTTCCGACATTTAAAAAGTTATAGATTAATAAATGAGTAAACAGACCAGGGACAGGCAGACTGAAAATGCCAAAAAGTACCCAACAGATCATTGGTGGAGTACAGTGTGATCAAAGTTAAATTTATTTGAGATGGAATGTGCACATAGGAAAATCAGATGTTTCTACTGTTCTGAGTGGCTGTAAATTTACACAGTATCACCAAAGTCTGGAGTTGTACGTGCATGAGTGCTGAAGATCAGATCACTTTATTAAATGTGCGCTCTTTCTCAGCTAAGCTCCAACCTATGCAGTGAGTTAACACCCTACCTAGCACAGCCTGCTTATCTTCCCAGCACATTCCCCCAGGAGTGACTAAAGAAGTGTCTTTTCCCTCTGTGGTTGGTGGAACCTCCCTGTGTGCCCCTGTGCTCTGCAACTGGGGTTGCATGGGAGTGGGAATTGCAGTCCAGCCCTTGACAGGGCTCCTGCCATAGTGAAATGCAAGTGTTGTGTCCTGGTGTCACACCACAGCTGTGTCTAAAACTTGCCCTCAAAGGTGAGATCACTCTCACTACGAATGAAGTATTTTAATATGAACTTCCACCTGCTCTTACAGGGACGATCTAGCTCTTTAAGTGTGACATTTTCCCCTCGGATAGCAATTTCAGGAAATCAAAATACATGTTGGGAGAAGTGAAAGCTTACAGATTCATGGCCATCTGGGACTCATCTCCTGCCCCGTCTCCAGAGAGATCACACTTTTCAGGTTGCTGCATACAGGCAGCTGCCATGTACTTGGGTAGTGTTTCTTGTGTGCTCACCATTTCTTAGGAACTAACTTCCAAATGTTTCACTTGACTCCTACATGTAGTTAAAAACAGCTGCAGAAAAACCAAGATTCTCTTGGTCTATTTTTGTCCCAGAAGGTGTCACTGAAGAGCCAGGAAAAGTGCAGGTTTAGAAATAGTCTTAACTGGGGTTTTAACTGCAGCCTCATGAAGTGGAGCCTGGAGAAGGTTTAGATTAATTTGGAGCCAAAGATCCCTGCAGCTACGTGGTGACTGAAGATCTGAGGATTTTTGCATCAGAGAGTGAATACCCTGAAATATGCAATGCTGTGTTATTCCTCAGATAAGTCTTCTTATGGTCTGTAACAAAACTAAGTGATTCTTGACAGGTGGTGGGAAGAGGTTCGTGAGTTTGGAAGTACTTTTTGATAACATACCTTTAAAGGAATATGTTTAGCTTCTTGCTCTTCACTTCATACCTGTTGTGTCAACATTACCTTATAAAGTGCAACCATCATGCTTTTTTGCAGACTCTTTTTTGCAAGGTCTGGGTCTTTAGGCCTATGCTTAAGCAGGGAAGGAAGAGTTGGGACTTTCTGTCTGATTGCTTTACTGTGATTTATTATGCTTTATTGATAGACACACAACTAGCACAGATGTGGCAATGATGTAAGAGACCTCAAGGAGCTCGGAATGTGAATTCAACCAAGAACAACAATTTACACACGGCAAGCTGGGTGTCCCTCTCTCCATTTGGGAAAGGTAGTTTCAGCTACTGTTTTAATAGTCTTTTCTCCAATTTTAACTGTCTGATGAGACTCGATTTAATACATAAAGCAGAGACATTTAAGATACCTGCCTCCATGATGGGCACTGGCAAGAAACTAATCATTAACGTAGCCAGAGTAGAAAACCCTCTCAAAAGGATATTAAATACACTGTTTCAAGCCAGTAGCTTAACTACTGAAGACCATGCTGTGATTTGATGTGGGGGTAAGATTATCCTACACCAGTGTACTACAGTTTGTTATTTCCTTCCCCAGAAACATCTGCTACTGTCTGAGGCAGGATAATGGACTATCCATGTTGCCATTGCTGTGCTTGAAAGAGAGTAATTGGAGGGTCTTAAAATATAAATATATATACACATATGTATATATGTAGTTGATATGTTGAGCTATATATGTGGTACATACCTAGCCAGTCTCTATTCTTCAGGGTACTGATCTCATCTTTTTCTCTCAATTTCCAATAGCATGCCCTCAGCCGAGTGGGTTTATCTGGCCTATAATTTAATACACCACAGATTTTTGGCATGTTTTTAGCTCTCTGGGGTAAAGAACAAGGGAGGGAGACTTTTAAAACTTCTTCCCTGACTGACAGAGCTATGCTAGGTTCATTGCTCCAAAGGACTTCTTATGGGGTCTGAAGGAAGCAACATAAAAAATAGTCCCAAATTCTCTAAAAGTGCATCTTCGTATTTTGTAAAAGCCACTCAAAATTTCACTTACGTGAAAACTGAAATACTTTTTCTAACCACCTCAGCACTGGTCGAATCATACAGTGGCTGCAAGCACATTTAGTGGCAGGAATAGTGTAGATTTATAGCAATGTGTAAGAAAACCTGTTATTGTTGTTTTAATAAAAAAGAAATAATCTGGAGAACCCAATTTTTAACAACATAATAGAGTCTACACAGTGACATTCTGCTAATTAGATATGTGGTCACACTGAGGCAGTCCGGCAGAGGAGCATTGCAGGTCTCAGTGCTGGAATTTTGCCATTTAATCTTTCCTCTGGCAGATTAGCACAGAGATTACCTAGCCTCTGTGCATTGTTATCCACAGAAATAAAACCTATAAGAGTTTGTTCATCCGTATTCCCTACTTTATTTATCCATTTTTTATTTCAGCCACTAATCTGCTAAGGATTTCAGCCTTTAGCTCAGGGTTATCAGAATGGCATTGTGAGTGAATAACATCTGTTTCAGCTTTCATCCATCTAGAACACCAGCATTAATCACTAGAAATGGAGTGTGAAATGGAGAGAAGAGTTAAATGCACATTTGATTCTGAACACTCTTAGAGAAAATGTCTTTCACAATCTGACTAGAGGGAGAACTTTGCTGCTCTATAGCAAAAAGCTATAGAAAAGCAGGTCTTGTTTTCCGACAGAAATTCTGCTTATTTCAGTTTGTTTTAAAGACACAATAAAACATTGTCCCATCTGTTTTAAAAGAAATGTTAAAAACAACAAACTCTGAAAACAGTGTGTCTGTTTAGTTCCATTTGGTTGTGGTTATCAGAATGTGGAGAAAAATAGTTTCTCTTTCCAGGCTTTCTGTGTCCCAGTCGCTATCTCCAGCCCTGAGTGGTTGCAGCAGCCTTGTGCTGCAAATGGGTAGCTGTGGCCAGGCGCTGCTGGGGAAGGTGAAGAAAATACAGCGAGGACGAGGAACACTCTTGGACTAAGACACAAGGTGCTGACTTAATAGGCCTTTTCCATACAGAGTTTATAGATTTTCACAGACCTTGGCAAGATCTGGTGGGGAACTGCGTTGATTTTTTTACTGGTTTGGCATACCTCATGGTAGCTGGACTCAAATTAATTGTTAAGTCATTTTAAGAATAATAACCAACCTTGCCTGCATGGGAGCAACAGCCATTAGATACCATGAGACTGCTTAATTTTTTCTCCAAAGTCACTTGCTATTGTACATTTAATCTTTCTCAGTGAACTTCATCTATCTCTAGTTTGCCTTTCCACTGCACTTTCTCCTTTTGTCTGGTAAAGATTTGCCTTCCTAGTTAGAAATATAAGTCTCAAAAAGCAGCACTGTTGGAAAGAATGTACAGGCAGTAAATCAGTGTTTATGTGATGTCAGCCAAACAGCTACTGCAGAGACCTGTCCTGGGTCTTCAAGGAGGTTTGTTAAAGGCCATAAGATTTACTCCTGTAAGTAAATTTTTGCAGAGTTAAGACCTTCACTTTGGGTGCTTTGTTGGGCTCGTGACTGACTGAGATGTACTTTTCTGGCAGTTGCATGGGGAATTTTTACAGCACATGGGCTGAATTAGCTCTGTTTTGTGAGGATTTATATGTACCGACCAGGTACCCTCTTTGCGCTGGAGAATCTGTGTTGTGACGGCTCTGGAAAGCAGGAGGTAGAAGACAGACAGCTATATTCAGACCTAGCTGGTGTATGTGTTTTGTATGTATGCCCTTTTGTAGAGGTGATTTCCAGCTTTGCTTCTTACATGAAGAGATGCTCAGAAAATGGCATTTTTCTCTGAAACACTTAGAGAAGGCCTCTCACAGAATTCCTCCAAAACCACAGAATATAATTCATCCAGAGCAGACAACACTACCTACTTCTGTCATTTTAGAGCCTCTTTTTTCATCAACAGTCAGCTAACTGTTTGTCAAGGTGTAATTTCTGTGCAGTGCAATGAGATGAGCAGACCTGTCCCTGTTTCCCTTATCACTCCCCCCCTCCTTGTCATATTTTGAGATAAACTGGTCTCAGCATCTTAAGTTCTTAAAATCCCTGAAGAAAGCCATTGCAGCTCGTTAAAAACACCCCAACAACCCCTGCCCACCCATCAGGTCAGTGCTACACCTCTGGTGGGGCACTGGAAGTGCCCCGTTCCCAACGCCTAAGAGAGAACTGTGTTAACAAGAATATTATTTCTCTAGCACTTGAAAGCTGAGCCCACTTTTAACCTCTTCCAGAAAAACAACTTCATTTGGTGCCCTCCCCACAACTTCCTTGCAGTTTCACTTAGGTAGACTTAAATATATTCATCTTATGCACGCTAGCAAACAGGCTCTGTATTCTTCAAGCTCTGTGTTCTGGGAAGTGTTTCTGCAGGCCCACATCCTTTGGTCCTTCAATTTCCTTGTGCACTTTGTTGAGAAGTAAAATAGTTACTGTTTACTGGCATTACAGTTACAATAATTGTCAGCTGAGTTGGCATCTGTTCACCTGAAGGCGAGTATCATGCAGCAGAGCAGTCTGTTCAGTCTCTCTTCAAACTTGGCTTATTGACATGGGATAGCTATAATAGAAAGGCAAAGGGAGAGACTTTCAACCCCCGTAATTAAACCAGCAGTAGTTCCCAGGAGGACACTTTGTGTCTAAAATCAAGGCCTGCCCTTTTTACTTTATATTGCTGCATTAATTCTTTAAGCTATCCTGACAAAATCCAGTCTTCACCTAAAATCAGAATGTCCACCTTGGTCTAACGCAAGCCATTTAATTAGACCAGTATAACCAGGAAAAAAAATCTGCACAGACAAGCGCACAGCTATCTATTTATATTCACTTTGTGTTTAGAAAGGTCCCCTCTCATTTTAACAGAACAGAATTTCCTTTTACAAGTGAGCTGAGAGTCTGCCAAGCAACTGCCAGACAGCATATCTTTTGTGTTTTCTGGAAGAGATGCCATTTACCTGTGCTTGGAGTAAGAACTGAGAGTCTGCTCCCTCCCCAGACAGCTCTCTCCTACCTTTCCATCCCCAGTCTCCCTCTACTAAGCACACACCTCCCATACCGAGCAAGTTTTCTTTCTCTTAAAAAAAAGATAGGAGAGGGGAAGATAAATTATTGCCAGTTTGTGGTTTTATGCTTTCAGGCTTATGTTATTTGGGGTATATCTTACTGCCAGAATAGGAGTAATTGCAGTTCTAGACATGGTAGGTAAGACATCCACTTACATCAAGAGTTTAAAATGTAAGCAAACTAAGTTTGTGAGAAAGGCTCCACCCTGCATATGAAGAACTGTGAGCAGGCAAAAGGCTTCTGCAGAGATATTCAGTAGCAGAGGCCAGAACTGGTACCTGGTCTCATGAGGGTGTTATTTTCCTCACCAGGCCCTCCTTTCTTTCCTTTGGGCTCTATGCTTTTGCCAGGTTGCAGAGTAGGCTTTTTGAAACTATTTAGTATTCATCACAGATGATAGCCTTGTAATTTTGTGAAAAGTAACATCTGCTGAGGGAGAAACTATGTGTACATGTATAAGCAGGTTTCTAAGACATGTATTTGAGAGAAGAAAACAGTTTTGCTCAAATATCCCTAAAATTTACCAGCCTGTTTGACATACATAATCCAGTGACCTAACCTCAGAGCAATCTTCCAGGGTAAAGAAAAAGAATGCATAACGATCTCCAAACCCGCAGCTGACATTAAATGGCATTGCTCCGTTACATATCTAGTCCATTATGTTTTTGCTTCCTGATAAAAAGAATTCCCCATCACTGGCAAGTGGAATTTTTCAAAACTAATCTATATGCTGGACTTCACTCTGGCTTTAACTGGCAGAGCCTTCTATCCATGCTGCTGCTGATCCAGGCCTCCTATGAGCCTTCTGACTGAGTCGAGAACTGCTGAGTTTCATCTGGTTTCATTGGAAAGTTTGTCAGAGTTGTGAAGAGCACAGAGTTTTGCTGCAGAACGACAAGTTGGCTGAGAAGCGTAGCACATCTTTGACGAAAATAGGCTGAATTTTAAGGTTTTAATATGACCCCACACTCAGGAAGCTTCATTTGGATTCTTCTCTGCTTAAAAAAACCCTCTTTTTCCAAGGGTTACTTAAGGTACTTTTGCAAAGTACTACAAAGTTAGCTCTCCATATTCAGATACAATTATTTGTCTCCCCCTGAGATCAGCTAAAGAGAATGTTTTATTCTCCTCTTTATTCTACTGTCTTCTTTGTACCCAAGGATCTTATGGGAAGCAGGACAAGGATTAATTGCATGTCATAGTGGCCCAGAGGGTCTCTTGTTCTAGGTAGCAAGAGAACATTGATGGTCTTGAACTCTGGTTTCATTCAAATATGCCCAATAAACATTTCTCCTATAGTCATACAAGTATAAATACAAGTAACAACACTTTAACACATTTAATGTGTTTGTATATTTATTACCAGGTGTGAAGTGAGGATGAGTAGCCCAACCCTCACTGCCAGGTAGTAATTGAGAAAGTGTATGATAGAAGGGCTAAGCAATGTGCTCCGGGACTTGTATGAACCTAAGGAGCTATAACAGTCAGTAGAGAAGGTGACATGTTATCCTAAAATCTGTCTCTTTGCATTCAGCAGTATTTTTTTCCATCAGTAGCTCTTTCTTCAGTCAGCAGCCTGCTCATATCTCAGATGTGTCACTCTTTTTTTCCAGACAGATCAGCAATGTAGTTCTGAGGTAAATCTCCAGATCATCTTTATTTACTGCTCTTTGATTCATAACCAGAGCAGTCTTGGAGTACAGGCACCTGGATTCCCTTTCAGTGAAACAGCAAAGGAAGATGTACTCCAGGAGCATGCCTAATTCACTGTAGCTGCTGACGGATGCTGACTTGATGGGAGCAGACTCAAGCCAGTCCAAAGCCAGCTCTCTGAAATGCAATTAGTGTGGATGTTGCATCCTCACTACCAATTTCTTCGTCCTCCAGATCTGTTCCTGCTTGCTAGTGTAGCAACAGCATGAGAAAGACACACCACGGCAAGCCTGATTTCACTGTAGGAGGGGTTCAGGAGACATAAGAAATGGCAGTGGAACAGTAAAGTTCATCAGGGCTGAAAACAGCTGGGACATTAATAATTTTATTTGCTAAATGATGGAGCAAATATTTACAGTTCTCTGTGGTTACCATCATACTTCCCAAGCTATTATTCCACTATTTCGAGACTCAAATAGTAGCTAAATCCAGCCGTCCTCTGTGAGACTGCCTTTGTGTTTGGACTTCAGTAGCACAGACCCAATCAGTGACTGGGATCAAATCAGGTCCTCTATGGCATAAAAGAGATGGACGTTTTGCTCTGGAACAAACCTTTGTGTGTTGCCCTTTTGCGCTGTAAGTCAGAGCATGGTCTTCAATAGAGTTAGGTCTGTTCTCGGGAAACAGACTTTTCTTCCAGGCTTCACTCTTTCATGTTTTACTTCTACAACTGTAATTTGTGACAGGAACACTGGACAGGTCTCCCTGTTTGAAGCAAAAGGATGACAACAATACTGGCATTCCTCTGTGCAAACAAACCAATAAGCCAGCTGCCCTTCAGCAGTAGCAGAAAATATTACTGTACTTTCTCATCCTGATCTCCTTCAAGCCCCTGTGGCAAGTGCAGGTGTCCTGTTCATGGGAGGCATCAGCAATAAGAGAGAATCCTTAAAATGAATTGCAGCAGCCGAAGAGATTTTTTTGCTTGATCACAGATGGAGACAGAAGATGGATTTTGGAGAGCAAAGCAAGAAAGAAGCTGCGAGAGGTTCCATAATTTATCAGAGATGAGCTGGCTGCAAAAGTGAGTCAAGAGTCAGGCAAAATAAAAGGTGTCAAGTATGAGAACAAACATGTTCTGTAATGTTTGGCAGCAGCTGCAAGCTTGGGAATATGATATAGTGTTATTACAAAGCTACTAATAGATCAGATTTGTGACTCTTCGGCCTGACTTCCAGATCAATAGTGTATGTTGGGTGTCAGGAGCTAGATTCAGTCATCTGTAAGTCAAGACACCCCTCTCTGGAGAGAATGAAGTAGTGAACAAAGCAGAACTAAGCTGTGACTTTCTGTCTGCCTAGATCCAGATCTATCTATGGACAGAGTATCAGTCAGTCACTAAATAAATAGACATGTGCAGAGAGATTGGCACTGGCCTATAAGAAGATCTGGGTATCTATATCTATGAATCTGATAATCAAATCCTTTATAGAGAGACGTGTTATGTTTCTTCTCACTGTAGTGTTTCCTGTATGACAACAGCACTCAGTCCAGACAGACTAAACTTGTTGGCATCTGTTCCAAAGTTTATCTGGGGCAGGAAGAAAAATAAACTAAAAAAAACCCTGGCTGTTTATATAAAGTTTGACTTCATATGGACATTTCCCATTAGCTGTTTAGGAAATCCATGATCATGCAGAAACGTGTCAGCTATCCATACTAATGTGAATGTTCCATTTTTATCCAGCTATGCAAAAAGTTCATTTGTATCCATATTTCATTTGTATACATATTCATATATATTTGTATGCATATATGCATATATTTACACATACATGTATGTTTTCATTTTATCCTTCAAGGCTTTGTAACAGCAAGCTTGCTTTGCAATTAGCTTGAAGTGTGACTAAGAACAAGGGCTATTGGAATGTTTTTGAATAGCAAATTGGTTTCATGTCATGTCTTATCAAGGGTTTTGAAATCTAGCCCAGATTTCCCTGGACAATTTGTCAGATCCTGGAGATCTTGTCTGCTTTCCAGCCTGCTGCTAGCTGCAGCATGAGCCTTGCTCACCAGATCAGCTCAGTGTGTTGGGCTGCCCTCTGAGAGGAGATTTGCAATTAGTTACTAGCCAGGCCTGCAGGAGCAAATCAATGGCGACCAAACTCTTTGATCCATTTTTCACACCAGAGCCGTAATGGCAGCATTCAGCTTCATTTGCTCTCTTAGACACTTAGAAGAAAATAAAATAGGTTCACGGTGCTTGATGTGAACAGCCTTCAGAATAAGAAATGAGGATCTCAGGTGGTCGCAACTAAACCTCATTTGACTCCAGCCATAGCAAGACCAAGGTGTGTGGAAGAACAGTTTTACCTCCCAGCATAGACCTTAATCTAGAACTCCTGAGGGTGAGCCCCCTGAAGACAGAAGTTTATGTTAGTGAGGGTGCAGGCTAGGGAAGGGGAGATCTGCCCAAGAAGTCTTGTTTAATATAAGATACCTGAGATCACGAAAGACCTCTCTGGGATGAGGTCTGGGTAGAAGTAGTTGAAATGACACTGTGTTTAGATTCCTGAAAAACACCCTTGGGGTTAAGGTTGTAGAAAGCAGGGCAACATCCAAGCATAGGACAGGTCCTACAGAGAAAAGGAAGCGGGTAAGAACATCTGTGATTTTTTAATCTTGTTACTGGCAGGTCTTTAAAATTGCCTCTGAAGCCTCTGCTGCAGCCTGTTGCTGGAGACTGTTCTGAAAGTGCAAACCTTCTTTTACCGGACCATCAGAGCGGTGAGTGGCTCATGAGCCCTTTGGAGGCTTAGCCCACTGGGTGAAATTCCTAGCCAGATAACCTCTTTGCTGTAACCCAAACCCCAACTGTGGACATTTGAAAATCTTCTGACCACAGCATATGGGTAAAGAAAGACCCTCAGATTGTTTACTTATTGCATCTTCTCTGGTACTGCTCCAGACAGGGAGCACGGCGTTAACACAGCCAACATCCATCATTCACACAAAATGTCTCCTAAGCTGAACTCAAGGCAGTGCACAGGGACTATGGGAGGTGGAAAACAACACAGCAGAAAACGAGATGACATACAGATCCACAGGATCTAAACAAGATCTTAGAATTGTGTTACCTACCCATCTCAGCAGCAGACTGACAAGAAGGACGGGAGCTGGTCTGTATCACTCTATGGTGGATATATCAGCCAGGAGAAAAGTTCTCGCTAGCAAAACACTCAGGAAAAATTACCTCTGCAGAGGAAAAAAAACCTATCCACAAACATCATCTCAGTAGGGAACACACAACAACAGACAGGAGCTGCTGAAGTAAACAGAAGCACAGTCTGCAGTATCTAAACACGGTGGCATTCTGCTCCTTTTGATGCTTGCTGTGAAGTCTTCACACTGTTCCTTTTATGCTCTGCAATGTAAGTAAAACTGTGCAAAGCTGATACTCCCCGTGTCTGTTACTCACCGTGCAGCCTCTGTGTAGAACCCCAACTTGCAGTAGTCATCATTTGCTGAAAATTTTCCTCTGCGTTTTGCCACAAGAGGACTCCAATCTCCAGTGGCTCCCAGGGAGTTGTTTGTGGTTTTTTCTAACTGGCTTCCCCAGAGACCTGTTCTAGCAAACTTGCAATTAGGAACCTGGTTTAGCATCAGCTCTGTTTTTCAAAATGTAAAACGAGCAAATATGTTTAGCTGTGGAATTACTTTTTCGGGGCTCTAAACAGACAGACTACTACTTTTTAACCAGAAGCTCCTGCTCTATCCAGCTATGGCATTAAATATTTTTGCTAAGGAACTTTGTGCTGGAAAACACATGCGGGTAAAAGTGATCTTTTTCTTGTCATTAATTGTATACAGCTGTGTTGAAGCTTATGGCTAATGATAAAGAACCATGTTTAATAACTTCTTTTTAAACTAATTTGTTTTAAAGTTTCATGCTTCTTGTCTCACTATGTTTCATGAGCTTAAGGGCAAGTATCTTGCAATGCTAACAACTGTTCATATGATGTCTGATTAATGCGGTTATGGCTGTAGAGACATTGTACTAATTATAATGATAGGAATATGATTGTTCCTCTCAATTTCCATTTTAATAGAGGCCCATAAATATATCTGATGGATTTTATGGTATTTAATAACCTTTCTAGTCATAAATGGAAGCTTGTAAAGCTATTGTAGATACGTTGTGAGGAAAGCATAATATGCAAGTCTTGTGGACGCTGCAAAATGAGTATGTATTTGCATTTCACATAGGTGGGGGTTCATCTCTGTTGGGGGAAGAGGAGCTCAGCAGTTAGTAAAAGGTGAAGGATTCAAAAAGGAAAATGCAGGGGAAAGTGTTGCAGTCATTTCCTAGAGTGAAGGGTAGGCTGCTGAAAGAACTGAGTGATCTGTCTGTTGCTGCAGCTCACCTCCCTGCCTGCCTTTATCACAATTTTTAAACCGCACTGATACTGTGTTGTTGCACATCTCCTGGGGTTGTCATAAAAAGCCATTAGATATTGTTTTTAAGTGCCCTATTAAGCTCTCTGGGTTACGTTATTGGATTGTAAGGACTGGAGCAACGCAACTTAATCACTCTGACTTCACTCTCCCAGCCCTGCAATTACAGCTTATTGTGCTTTGCTGGTTTTGTTACCCTTGCCTATGACAGAGTTTTCACACCAGTTTACAAGCCCTCTTAGGACAAAGCTATATTGCTGTGGTGGGAAACGTAAGTGTTGCAAATGCTGGCAAATGCCCAAAGAAAATATCAGAGATGCAGACCCCCTAAAAGGAAGGCAGGTTTCTTGCAAAGGAGAATTGAAGCCATGAGGGACCTCAGCCCTAACTACCATGTAAATCTATCAGAGTGCGTTTGTCAAAAGGATATGTCATATCTGGGGGACACTGACTAATTAGCGTTAAGCTAGGGACCTTAGGGGGTGTTAGGACAGAAGCTGGTGCACACAGCAAACCTCACCCCAAATGCAGGATTGGGTCATGAGCTCTGTGCTCCACAGCTACCCTGTGGGCTGGGTTTCACGGGCAGCTCAGGTGTATCTGCATGAACTGCAGACATCACAGGCCAGGTAATCATAACCAGCAGAGCCCGAGCAGATGTGTTGTCTTCTGAGTGGCTGTTAACAGAACAGACACTAGAGGGCTGTGGAAAATAGTCTTTAAAAATATTAGTGTTTGCATAGTTCAGTGTCCCCACTTTTCTGTAGAGGTTTTGTAAGAAGGGGAATGGGGCCAGGTCCTGTCTTTGACAGACAGGCAGGGAAGTGATGGGTGTCACTCTGCTTGTCTAGCTCAGAGTCAGAGGACCCTTCTGGTGCAAGGTCTGAAGACACAGCAAATCTAGGTTCAGGGCTTCCCGGACCATGTCCGAAATGCTGCAGCTACATGCTGCAAAGCATCTGTCTGATGTAAATTTTCTCTGATGGTCCAGTTTTACTTATAAAATATTGACAGTTGAACTGGCAAGACTTTTGCTCTGTGTATCCACACCACTAATGTCACACGTGCTGTCCAAGAGCACACAGGAAATCATAAAGTATTATTCTTTATCAGGGTCTCTAACTGTTTTGACAGGAATGTTTTTGGATGCTCAGTTTTCTGTCAAATGAGCTCTGTGTGGTGATGTGGCAATGAACAGACAAAATATTAATAATCATGGAATGTTTGCCTGAGAAGAAAATAATTTAGTGGAGAACCTTAGCCAAAACACTTTTAAAAGAGCTTTAAAAACTTTTGAGAACAGGGTTCCTTGGGAAGTGGACTCCTGAGTCCCACTGTGATTCATGCAGGGATGCTAGAAACCCTAGATCTCTGCACCAAAGCAGCTGAGGAGCTGCTTCTGTTGCCAGAGCTGGACAAAGCCAATCTGGAGGCAGACAGCAGGATCAACGTCAAGCCCATGGTTTAGTGAAAAAGCCATTTGGACCAGGCAAGGTGCTGGCAAACTAACTGGCCGCATTTGAGTGAGCAAACTTTAAAAGCAGAAAGGTGAAGGGAGCAGAGGGCACAGAGAGGAGCCTGGTGTGGCCTGGAGCAGACAGGGCAGAAGGGAGCATGGAGAGGGAGAGGCAGTATGAGTGGGGCTGAGCTGCTTCTGCCTCCAGCATGGCAGCTCTGCCTGGCAGTGCCCTGAGCCAGGGTGGTGAGAGGCCTTGGCTCATGCTTGTTCTGGGATCTTGGTGCAGTGCCCTGCCCCATTGCAAAGTACAGGCTTGCCCTCAAGGTAAAATTTTGGTGAGGATTAAGTCAAAATCCTTCCAGGCAGCTGGAATCATGACAACTGTCCACACCTTGCAGATGATGGCAGAAATCACTACAAATGCAGGTGAATTCAATAATTACCTGCCTAGGCAAGTGATTCAGGGGCTTATTTAGTGGGTAGAGAAGGGCTATGGGTGCTCCTGAATAGCAGGGGTAGAGTAGGCTATGTGGTCTGCTCATAGCCTGTTTTATGATCTGTTTATAGTCATGCTTTGTAGTGGGACTTCTAGGAAAGAGCAAAAATAGATGGTGAATTTTCTCTCCAATGTCATGCTATACTCCTAGCTAGGTATAGTGCATTTTGCTCTGTGTCCCACCAAGCTCCCTAGGAGAAAATCAGCTGTCTCTACTGGGTAAAGGTTAGGTGGGCTGTAGTTGGCTGGAGGCAAGAGATTGTGTCCAGGTCCACATAGAGCTTGCAGCTTTGGATGAATTCAAGATTTTTCTTTTAGATTTGTGAAATCTTTTCAGTTAATGAGTTGTTGCTCTTTAGAGTTGGAAGCTGGCTTCCTGGGTAGCATGAGGAATGCCAGCGCTGTGGGCCTTTGTCTAGGTGTAGAGGCTGCACACACTAAAGAGAGCAAGGATCTAGCTTTTTCTGCGAAGGGTGGGGTAGCAGAGCACTTCAGGCATCTGGTTGAACACTTCTGGTTTCAGAAGTATGAGTCTGAGCTCCTCACTATATTTGCACCACGGGCTCAGCTGTATGTGGGTGATTCAGACTTGGTGATGAAAGTCAGATGCGCATGTTGGTCATATTATCCCCTCGTGATTTTGGTTTCAGAAAGTCTGGGTGCCTTTTAACTCTGTTTCTCCGAGTCTGGGTGGACTTTTGGCATTACCTTTCCCCATGGTGATGAAGGAGGTGTGAAGTCCCACCTGGCTTCCTGTACCTGGTCCAGCCTTGACCCGTGGGACCCGCGGGGTGGTGGGGAGAGGAAGCAGCAGTTAATGCGTGTGGCTGGGCTGTTTTCTGCTCCTGATGTTTTACTAGACACTGTACAGCCTGTAAAGTCACGATTTCCCCGAGGGGCAGGCAGGCTGCGGCCAGGGATGCGATGATTGGCCTGTCCTCCTCGGCTGGAGGAGTTTAGGGCTCGGTGCCTGCCATGGGATTGATTTTTCGCTCTGGATGGCACAGGCGAGGCTGGGAGCGTGTCGGGGCTGCACATCGCCCGGGCGGCTTTGAGTCACGGCGGCGGAGGCGGCGGATGGCTGGATGCTGAGACAAAGTGCTCCTGCAGCTGGAGGGCTCAGCGGGGCCACTTCTCCAGGTTGACTTTTCTTCATTACCTCGCACATGGCGTTAGTGAACCCCAAGGATGGCTAGTTGCTTGCTTGGGGGTGTCTGCATGATTTTTGTTTATGGATTTGGGGTTTTTTTTGCTTTATTTACTCTGCCTTGCCTTCAGCCTCTCCCTGTGTCGAGGAGAAGAAAGAAACAAACT
>NW_010117861.1:0-283 GCF_000699245.1 Pterocles gutturalis
CCTCACCTGACAGCCATGACTTCTCAAATGGTCCCAAGATATTTGTTTGGAAACTGAACTCTTCTTACAGCCCCACAACAGAGATTGTGTCCCTTTTCTCCTTGTCATTCACACACATAAACCACTCTATATATCATATCAAATATACTTGGGGAACCTCAGCCATCAGCGCACACCAGGTAGAGGTGCTGGTGGAGGAAACTGTGGGATGTCAAGGAGCTGACACAAAGCTGCAGACAGTAGGGCTTTCATGGTGACATTGCAGTATCTTCATCCTGCAAGA
>NW_010117861.1:302-57886 GCF_000699245.1 Pterocles gutturalis
AAGAGACAACATGCCACATTTGTGTGGTATTTTTTTGTTTTTCCGGACCATATGGAATTCCTTTCGTTATTTATGCATTTTGGATGAATCTGTTAGCAATAGCTGTTCAATAGCTACAGTCCTAAGACAATAGCCACATAATTTCATTTCCAGGTTTGTAGGAAACCAGTACAGATGCAGAAAGAGCACATTTCAGTATTTATGAAGTGCTGCCTTTCCATAAAGAGTGAGAACCTGGTTATCATTATAACTCTTCATTAAATCCAAAAACACAGTCACAGGTGAAAAACAATTAATCCAGAACAGTAAGGTTTTAAAAAGCTAACACTTGTAGGGCCAGGTCTATATCCTTGCACACTAATCTAAAACACACTAGAGTCACTGGAAGTGCTGTAAGATTCAGGATGACACCTGAACAGTGTAGAGAGTGCAAGTCCTAGAGAGCTGCTGGAAATACAAGGTCATTAACAACACGTGATGAATTGGTGTGGTGAACCATCGCTCTGCAAGGCATCACAGCATATGCCACAAGAAACTTCATTCCTGTATCCCTCAAAGGGGTTCACACAACTGGTGTAAAACAGAGCCCTCACACCTCCCTTGTTACTAACCCTAATAATTCTTCAGGGAGATAACAAACATTTATCCCTTCAGTAGTTCTGTATGAAAACACACATTTAGACCAAGTTGCAATAGACTTGAATTCATCTACATTATTTTGGACAGAGACAGGAGAAAGGTGTGCTTTGTGGATGAGCATGCTCACATCATGGGCCGTTTATCTCCTAACTCTGAGGTATTTCCCATCGTTTTTGGAGCTTTCACCATTGCCTCTGGTATTGGTATCCCACATTCAAATGAAGATGGACCTTGGACTGCCCTGGCAGAGCCACTGCTGTATCCTTATTGTTCCTATTCCCTTTCTAAACGTAAGTTTCCCTCTCCAGCAGCCCTCCTACAGAGTTTCCATGAAAAATTCATCAGAAGAAGCAAATGGTAATTTTCTGACCTTCTGCTCCTGTCAGGGCCGTGTTTGGTGCAGGAGGTGACCTGACCTGTGACAGATATCCTCAAGAACAACTTTAGGCTCCCTGGGACTGGCAGAGTTGCTCTTACAATGTTCAAACCCACAATGGCAGGAGATGCCTGCGAAGTGTCAACCTTCCTTCTGGCTCACAGCCCTGAGGTAGGGAAGACAGAGTTTGGTGCAAAGCTGTGATTGAGAAGAATATTCTCTAATTAACCTTGAATTCTATGCAGCAAAGCATAGCCAGCCATTTACATTACAAGTTACAAGGCATCCCTTACATCTCAGAGCAAGGAGAGAAAGGCCACAGTGACCAAGACAGGTCTACCAGTCCAGGACAGCACCCAGATTTCCTGCTTCAAAGGTAAGTCTAATTTCAGAGATTTTCTTATAATTCAGGGCTCCTGGAGCAATTTGGTGAAGCAATATCCCATCTCCCACATGCTATACATTTTGTTTCTGAACCGAATGAGACGTACCAACAAAAATAAAATCCCAGTTTCTCCACCTCCTGTTCCTCCACCCACTTTCTATAGCTTTACCAGCAGGACCAGTTTTAAGTATCCTCCAGGAAGCCCCATTATCCTCCCCTGTCCAAATGGCCAGAGAACACACACCTTGCTGCTTCCTAGTAGGCAAAACATTGTGATATGGGTACAGGAGGAAAAAGAAACAGATCCAGAGGGGTTCCACAGCAGAACTGCAACACCATACTTGGAACTCTCAGACAAGCCTTCTAACCCAGATTTTGTGATATTTTGGGGATTCTGTTCCACTTTTATAAGACAAAAGGAAGATTAAAGTCTTAGAGCTGTTTCTCTCAGACAAGAGAAGGAAGGTATGGAAGTAGCACAATGTCTTGAGATATGATGGAGCAGAGCCAAATCCCTGCTAGGAAACACATACTCAAGTCCAGCTGATGGACTCTGCAGTGTCTGTCATTGTGCATGCAGACACAGAAACAACAGCCATATTTACAGATGTTTTAGGTTTGTAAATACCCCGTTCTGCAGCCAACTTTTTCAGTCCAGTAATTAGATGGAGATTTTCAGAAAAGCCCAGCTCCCATGAGTACTTATCTAGGGGCTACTTTGTGCCTGTGAAAACCTCATATCTCTTCTTGGTGTCTGCAAAGCACCATTTCACATCAGAGTCCTAAATAGGAGCAATTACCCTTGCTTTGGCAGTAATACAGCTCTTACAGAAAGCTAGGGCTGCTTTGTCTCCTCACTTCAGTTTCCTCCCATGAAGCTATTTCTTTAATACAAGTCTCTGTACAATGCTTCCAGAACTTGTGCTGTTATAAAAACCTTATTTCAAACCACCTGACTTTTATTTCCCTCTCCCTAAATCTAAAAAAGTTACTTTATGATATCTGGAGCTTATAATAGATGGGATGCATGCCAAGGGGAACAATAGGAGGAAATGAAAGATGAAATTATTAGCCAGGAGTTAAACAGGAGGAGAAATTACTCCAAAGCATTTTGGATACAAGAGAGCTTTTATTTTTGGAAAAAGCAGGAAGATTCTCAAAACTGATTCTGGGTGGGGAAAGACTCTTACTGATAAGGAGACAATTGCTGTCCTCTTCTAATCCTTACTGTTCCACCCCAACATATTTTAAGGATCACTTCTATTCTTGCACACCCACTACATTGTTTCTTCCCCCACACCCACTGCCTATGATTCAACAGCAGCTATAACAAAAAGGCTAGTTAGCAGCAGGACAAGCAAAACCATACTCAGTAAGACAAGAGAAGGTGACATTTTTGGAAAACAACCCAAAACCAATAGCAACAAACTTCCCTGATTTAATCCCAGACTGATCTTCATGCAATTCAAGGTGGCCTAACACTGGAACACAAAGCAGGGGCTGCACAGGCTTCACTCACCATCCTGATGAGAACACAATGCAGCACGGAAGATATCCTGTCCTCCTCCCCAGGCCAGCTTTCTCAAACTGAGCAAAGTACACACACCACCTTTCTTTCTTCTTCCATTTAAAACCTGCTTATCAGTCTGGAGAACACATGTGGGCATTAGGCACTCATGAGAACCTCCTGTGGCTCCTTTTCCTATCAGCACCTTGTGCAGCCGATGGGTTTGGAAGAGGAACCCACTCAAGCAGCTCACCTGGAGCTGAGGAGCCCAGTTCTGACTCAGACTGCAAATATGCACATTTTCAGAACAAATTAAGACAGAAAACACAAGAGTCTACTCATAAGGTTACATGTGCAGGGGGAAGGAAAACTACCCCGAAAGACTTCACAGGTGTTAGTGTGAGCAACTGCCCTAAAAGCTTTCACAGGTGCTAGTGGGAGCATCCACAGTGGAGCTGTGTTTAGAAAGAGCTTGAACCATGTTTATAGCAGCAAAATGCTCTCTGAGGCACATTGAGCAGATATACCAGGGTGAGAGCTCCCTAACACCACAGCAGAAATACCTGGGATCTTCTTTTGTCCCTGGTTTTCAATGGGGACACCCTTCCCCCCATCCATCTTTCCATCTTCAGCTACAGCTGGAGGAACATAACTACTCGGAGCCCCAGAGCAGATAGACACACCCCAAATCCTGAAAAAAAGAAAAATAGTAAAACCCCAAATCCAGCAGAATTCCTTAAAATCAGGTTCCCCCATGCTGTGCTGTACTCCGCGGTGCTCTTCCCTGCCCGACCGGGCCCACCATGACCCAGCACCACAAGATTCCCCCTCCAGCCGCAGCATACCACAGTCCTTGCTCTCCAGGACAGCCCAGACAAAACTGGGCAGGATGGAGAGAAAAAAAAAACACGACCTGGAGGCAGATTTAGGCAAGTCGGACCCTTTTTGGCTAGGGTGGGATTCATTAAAAAAATGAACACAGGTTTAGGTGAAAAACTCGTATTTTCTTTAGTTGAAACTTCAGGTCAGCATGAAGTATTTCTAAACGAGCTGGCAGATCAGCTATTTTACTACTTATGGCATTTTTCATACTATCCTATTGATTTTGTTTAGGCATTGCAGATTTTTTAGTATGCTGAATTTTTAAGGTTATTTTTTCCCCTTTCTCATTAATGATGTTACCTAAAGTTGAACTATAGCACCCACTGCACTACAGTTTCCCTAGAACAAGTGGTGGTCAGGGTGACCTTCATTTGACACAGAATCTAACATTCACTTCCCTTACAACCTGCTATAAAAATAATAAAATATGGCTATTACTATTAATCTTCTCAGCATGATTGCTGAATGATGAAGGCTATTAAAAAGTTAAGGTTATTGTTCTTTTGCTGACAGGCAGAATTCCAAGAAAATGTATTTTATTAACTATTGAAAAGTTCAAAATTATCCCAAATAGAAATTTGTATCCATGCTGAGAGACAGGAATTGAGGATAACAAGGTATGCTCCATTACTGAGTAGTAGGTATACAGACACTACACTAAATGTGACTCTGCCGTGCTGAGACACTTAGCACCAGCCCTGCCCCTTCTATGAGCTTATGAATCATACTCATTTTTCAGTAACCACCTTATCATTCTTCTGGGGAGACTTTATATCGCCCTGGCGATGTCTGCTTTATGTACTGTAGTGATGGATCTATTAACTATTCAGTGCCTTGACATTTTCTACCGGGTGCTGTTGGCAGCAAGCAGAACCTCTGGGTATTGTTTGGCTTTTAGTGCCTTTACAAAGCCACGCTCTGAGCCCAGTTCTCCTTCACAGCTGGGGGATGAATCTGTTTTACAAAATTTCCATGTAGTATATCCTCAGTGGGCTTTTGACCTAATGTTATACAAATCTTTGCTCCCCCAGAGAAGAATTGGAAAAAAATAAGCTGAAAAATATTCCAGACAGGGATGTTATGTGTAAAAAAATATATTAGACTAGTTTAAGAGAGGATATTAAGGATGAATTTGAAATGGATAATTATTTTGCATTAGGTAAATAGACCATCTCTGATGCATATTTAATTTATCTGTTGATGCTGGCAAGTGTATATTCTTGTATTTCTGAGCATTGCTCCTGGTTGTATCACAGACACAGCTTTAGCTCAATCAGTGTCTGTGAAGAATAAGTCCTGATTCATTAACAGTCAGTAAATACAAGAGAAAAGCTGGATAAACACTCTATGATGGGGCCAATGCTCAGTGCAGTAGCTATCAGAACACTGTCACTTCCAATCTGCTTGCAAATACATACAATGCTTAGTTTGATCAGACAACACAAGGGAGAGCAACAGCTAAAATGGAGTAAAAATATATCCTAGCAATGTTTATTTTTCCAGATTCTGCACGTCGTTCACCTACTCAGTAAAATCACAAATGGTGTCTGTTCTCCCCAGGTTTCCTTCTGTCGTTTGTGGTCCATTCTGCATTTTTGCTGGCCTAAATCAGACTGAATGCTGTCACAGGAGGGGGGTGAGAGTGGTCCTCCAGCCCAGCATCGTCACCGGTTGCATTTGGTAGATGAAGCTGCAAGATACTTGTGGCCTGAAATCTGATGCTGTCTGTGGGAGCAGGAAGACTTAACCATATGAAATACCTATGCACAATAAAACCTGAATAACCATACCACTCACACTTCCTCACATCAACCTCAGCCATATCCCAGATTTATAAGCCACTTCTAAGTGATTTCGTTCATAGGAATGCATCCTGGATAACTCTGCCTTCTCATGCACTATGCTGCTTTTGATTTAATCTTGATTAATTATTTTTGTCCAGCCATTCAAAGCCCACTCATCGAGGGCACTGATTTATGGTGCAGGCCGTGAAATGGCCAGATTCTATTAGAAAGATTTGCAGTTACAAGACTGAAGCATTATTTATTGGAGTTTCACTAGTAATTGGCAACTTTTCCCCCAGCACCTGTGAGCGGGCAAGCAGATTCTGTTATGTATTTTCTGTGATGGTTACTTCTTTTATTTACTTGTCTGTTCTCACCAGCCTTGAGAGAATAACAATAGTTATGGTATCTAACTACACACATTTAAATAAGACCTAAACTCTCTCAACAGCAAAGGAAGGGATGTAAGACAGGCAGGAGTTTCCAGTGCTCAGCACACCTAATACCTGGATCTCCAGGCAGAAAGACACAGGGCTTATTGACTTATTAAATTAATCAGTTAAATGCCCAGAAATAGGAGTGTTGAACACTGACTTTTGTAACTCACGAATCAGCTGAAATCTTTCCAGATGTACTTGAGCTTTCGTGCCAAATTTAAAAATGCTGCTCCCAAAGTTTCTCAACTGGTATTTTTGTGGGAGTTAAAAATATACATATATTTGAACAAATATTGTCTTTCCTCCTCCCCTGCAGAACTGACGCCACTTGTTTGCCTGCAGCGAGAGGGGAGGCAGGGGCCATCCTGGGACATGATGCCGTGGAGCAGCCCCTGCTCCCCTCCTCGCTCTGTGCACCCTGCCTGGACCAGGCTTTGCTGCTCTTCTCCTTTCTCCTTTACAAAACAGCTTGCAGCATCGGATTTTTCCTCTCTGATTCTGCTGGGCTGTAAGTGTTCCAAGAGAATGGGCTCTGGTTATTTTTCAGCTGAAGGTACTAAACATCGGGAAGGACTGTGTGTACAAGGGAGAGGCGGTGGAGGGTCTGGTGGGAGCTGGGCTCAGGAGGTCAAGGAACCCTCCGAAACTCAAGCAGCTCAGGAGAGCTCCTAACAGATGTCACGTAGATGAGGTTTAAGCCTTTCTTCTGTGCTGTGACACTCCTCTTCACTGACAGCCAGGGAGTTAGAGACACTGTCCTTGGTTTATTGCCTCCACTGAAATGTGGGATTTCTGATCCAGGTCAAGAAGTAATAAGAAGTATTTAGATATTTTAGTGAATTCAGTCTAATTTGCATAAACTTGGTCAGGAAATGGTCCATTTCTGGCTTAACATATAGAAGACCAAATTTAGGCTGCTATTTCAGCAGTCCATCACTTACACCACAGACCAGCAGCTGCCCAGTTTGATGGCTCTGGAAGGAGTCACACACCTGAGATCCCTTCATTTCCCTCTCCAGCACAAAGCCCTTTGCATCGCATGCATAGAGAAGGCTCTAGTCAGCGAGAAATACTATTTTTTCCTCTGCACCTTGCCCTGAGCTCCCATCATTTCTCACAATCTAAACAAGACTGGCCTCTTTCAGTGTGTACTCACGAGCCCAGTGAGTAACACGTAGGAAATGAGGGGAAGGATGCTGGCAGTTCTGTGGCATCTTTTGTAATAGATGGGGTCTTAACCCCAGTGTCCTGGACAAACTCCAGTTCTGGTAATTGCATTCTGCATAGTTAAAATCCCCCTGCAGTTTCAAATGAATCCATTATTCTTCACTTCCTTTCCTAAATTGCTGTGCAGCTTTGCTTTGTGCTGCTGAAGAGTTGCTTTGTTTCACCTGAGGGATGATGGCATTTCATGGCTGTATGAAATGGGCCTGAGCGCACAGTTTGTACAGCAGTCAGTGAAACGCTGTGGGATTATTCATAATTAAGTATCCATTCCCTGTAAATGAGCACGTTTGTAGCACTGGGAGAAGCAGTACAACACAAAGCACTGCTTCTCCCTGTGCTTGCAAGATGGTAATATAAAACTTATATGGGCAGTAAAAGACAGAAGTTTTGTAAAATTCCCCTTACCCAGCTAAGCATACAAGCTCTAAGTGACTGTCTCAGTCTTTGCTTTCCCATATTGTTATTGATTAATTGCTCTACTTCAATTTCCATGGTAATACAAAACTTATATGGGCAGTAAAAGAAGTTTTGTAAAATTCCCCTTACCCAGCTAAGCATACAAGCTCTAAGTGACTGTCTCAGTCTTTGCTTTCCCATATTGTTATTGATTAATTGCTCTACTTCAATTTCCTTGTTCTAAATGGAAACATTACAATCATAACTCCAATCTCTGGCTGCAATACAAACTGATTTTAATTCTTCAAATCATGTCAGTGGGAGGAGGTGACAGAGGGGGAATAAAAGCTTTTTATTTTCATTATTAATTTTTGTCTGTTCCAGGACTTACTAATTTCACCCAGATGTAGAGAAACCACAAGGTATTTCTGCTGCAGACAAACCCAGGAGATGCCTCAGCATCATAAACTTGCTCTGGCATGATCCCGTCCCAGTAGTGTGTCCTGGTAAGAAACATGAGGATATTCCACAAACATCAAAACATGCCGGTCTGTCTGGAGCTGAGCCAATGACCTTTTTCAGCTCCAGCTCCTTGAGTTATAACTTTGTTCCCCTTCAAGATTTGGTGTTGTCCTTATTGTACTCATTGTCTGTGGTCTTGCAAGAATGTCACAGGCATCTTCTGAATTTCCAGCCTGTCCTGGAAGGAGACAGTATCACCTAGCAGCTCTGTGTCCCACATGGGAGAGACACTTTCTAGGAGCCTTAGCAGGGGAGAAAATAACCAGGACCCCTACTCTTGGAACAATTATTCTTTAGCTAATACTTTTCCTTTGACCAAAAGCTGCTACCCACAAAGCAGAAGGTCAATATAATGGTGTAAGTAGATTCCTTGTGCCCTTTCCTTCTCTGCAGGATGGGTCACAATCTGCTCCTCGATTATTCCAGCACTGTTTTGATGAAGGCTAAGAATGAAATCAATAGAAAAGATTATAGAAAATTATGTATGATGTGGAAACTTGGAAAAAATATGCTTAATCTGAAACAGAAAAATGCTGGCTTAGGAGTCACATGTGCATCTCATTTAGGAAAAAATCTATACTGTTATTAAAGTAGCCACAATGAGAGTATTAGCTACAAATTAGGTATGTGTACTGGGAAGCAAGCTTTGTGTACTGCATGGAAGAGGGGGAGCAGCACTTCTTGCACTGTAAAACACATCAAATAAGAAGCTGAAATATCTGAGTGCTAGGCAGAGGTCAGCTCAGGACCCAACCGAGCTCCAATGGTATTTTATATATAAACAATATTTTGTACATAAACCATAGTCTTTTAAGAACAGTCCTCTAGCAAATAAAGTGTCAGAGAGTAAATACCAAGTCTTTCCTTGAAGATCTGTAAGGGGTAGGGAACCCAGAATGACTAACACAGCACAGCCAACAGTGTGCCGCATCTCCAAATGCCAAGGAGTGCATTTATGGACCTGCTCCCTCAGAGGACTCCAGCATCTCAACGCAGCAGCTTTGTGTAATTAGAGAAGAACCCCAAAACCCAGCCATGGGAGGCTGACTTCCCTCCATGCCCAACCCATTGCCTTTTTCTGCAGGCCCTGCAGCCACTGGGGCTCTTGCAAGGATCTCCTCTTCTTCCTCAACACCACGTTGCAGGGTGTGTCCTCTGGAAGAGAAAATAAGCAATGATTTGCTTCCCACATGCTCCTTTGCCGTGTCATCCAAGCTTACTCCCCTTCCTCCTTCAGGAAGGAGGTGATTTTCCATCCTTAGCTTAAATATCAACAGTCTTTTAAAATGGCTGGGACAACTGGCTGGAGCGATCTGGAGGACTTCTCCCACAAGCCCAGATACTGGCCTGATTTTGAAATGGGAAATTTTCACAAGCAGTGCTTCAAGGATTTTGAAAGTTTTCCAATTTTTTTTTTCTTTTCAAACAAAACCGGGAAATGAGTAGTGTATTTTTTTTCCATGTTCCTCCTTGCCCTTTTTGCTTTTTTTCAGTGAGACAAGTTAAAAGGAAGAAAAAAAAAAAACCACACCAAAAAAAAAAAAAAAAAACCAGAGAAAGGGAAACAGGAAGCATAAATGGGAAACTATTCTAAAATTAATTATTTTTATTACAAGTCCTCTCAGAGATTTGATACAAGAATGCCATTTTACCAACAGCATGGTGGAGAAAGGACCGTGGAGGACAAATCAGAGGAATATTGCCTCTGCCTTCCAGCCAAGTTAATTCTGTCAGCTAACTATCGTGAGAGCGCTATTTACATAACCACCCTCGGTGGGAATTGCATACACAGCGCTGCTCCAGCTTCCCAGCCAAAAAACTGGGCAGTGGCAGCTCTCAAAGACGTTGCATTTGCTCGGTGATTTAATTCACAGGCATAAGAGCCTTCACAAGCCCGACCACAAAACGCCTGCCCGGCTCAATTAGCCAGCTCACTCCTCCTGGGAGAGTTTGCCGAGGAAACTCCTCTGCCTCTCCCGGCGCTCGGAGGGCTGCAGCTGCCATCCCACAGCACCCTCTGCCCTCACCCTGCCCATGCGGGGCCAGAGCGGGTGCACATCTGGACACGGCCATGAGTTGTAGACAGACAGACATACAGCTCAGCTGAGCGCTCAGACCTTGCGTGGGACATCACCCCACAACCGGTTGCTCCACTGGACAGGGATTGGATGCCAACATTGGCTTGTGTACTTTCAAGAAACATATTGCCATGTTTGTAGGCAGAAAGTGGACTATCTTACTACCTCTTTTGAGCTTCCTTTGCTTTTCTTCATGGCTGTGTCAACATTGAGAATGTGTGCTATTTAAAACATAAATGGATCTTAATTTAACTATCAGACACTGCTTCTTGGTATGCCTTTAGGCACTGGATGGAATAGCACCTACAAAATATTTATTTCTTGTGAAGATAGGTAAACCCTGTAATCAAATAAAGGCTGAAATCTTTCTGATAAAACAAACAGACTGAGCTCTGTAACTCTCACTGTAAAGCACATATTACTGCCCTCATGTCTTTACTATGGCTATTTGTGGAATCCTTTAGAGTTCTGCAACATGCTTTCTGAGATGCGGAAGGCAGAACCATGGTTGCTATTCCAGTCTCACCATAACAATGGAGTAGATAGAGGTTAAACCATTCTGTCTCTGTTCTCCAATGTCCCTGGTCTCAGCAGAGGTACAGGTCAGCAGCACTCATAATGCTTTATTTCATTTGATTTCCTTTAAGAAGAGAATACAATTTCCATTCAAAATATCACTAAAGAAAAGAAAAAAAGAATCTGTTGCTTTTAAGACCGGCATCTTTTATTCAGTCTCAGTGAAATAATAATCCCTGATCCTGTAAATGAAATTGTTTTGAACCCAGATGAATTAACATGACCTTGTTTAGCAAGTATGTTTAAGAAGAAGACATCTGGCATGCAGTGTTCCTTCCTCGTTTCTTTAGAGAAAATCCTATCTAAGCATATGCCTCAGGAAACAGCGCAGTAGTATTTTGTACTACATGAGACACTTCTTGTGCATTTAAAATTTTTCCTTGTGACAAGTACAAATTCTTCCTCCTTAAATAAAGAAACTTGCCTTGCAGTCACAGCAGCTGTCCATGAGATACCCATTAATATGTTGCTGAAAAGAGGTCACCTTTCCCTTCAAAAGGAGGTTCTTCAGGAATTCTGTTCTGCCATCATCCAGTTTCCTGAAAAAAAAAAAAAAAAATGAAGCTATATCCACGTTAAAAGATGTATTTACAACCACCATTGGTTCAATTTCAAACTGTTAGTTTCTCAACACCCGAGCCATAAAAAAGCTGTAAAAGCAACCGCTTGCAAGAAGCCCTTGCTCTATCCCATGAGCGCTCATAGCTACTTATTTATGATCAAGACCATGGAAGAAGAGCAGAGAAAATTGCATTTACACAGATTCCTCGGAGCAATTTTCTTTCTGTAAGACGTAAACACTAATTTATTGTGTAAATACCATTTAGGGTCGCTCTTCAAAGCAGAGGCGATTACTCAAGGATGGAAGTATAAGCTAACATAGACATTGAACAGACAAAATTATGTGTTCACAGAATTACACACAATCCATACTTTAATGCTCAAGTCATGCACAGGGATCTCAGCAAGGACAGTTTAAAAAGTAACTGAAATATCAATATATATCTTCCGCACTATTTTACTTGCAGTTAGACCATTACCGTAGCACACGTCAACTGAGCTGGCCAAGAGATCTTAGGTGAGCGCATTGTACAATCCATGTTGACAAAACAGGTTCAGACTGCACATGCACAGCTCACGCCACGGCCACAACTGCTCTCAGGTGGTCCCACCAACAGTGCCTGGAACTACTACAGAAAATGCATCCCCCAAACCCCTTATAAGGAACCTGAAGTGGAGCTGCAGAAATAAAATAAGGCAGTGACTAGAGGATGTATTATTTACAATTAGATTCCAAAGTTCTCCTCAAGAACATGGTGCTTCCAGAGGACGCTCTGCAGGCAGTGGATTGGGGTGGACAGCACCTGGAGCACAGGACCCCCAGCTTGCTCTGTCCCAGAAGGTGTGGCAGCTCCAAGGATTCTGTGCTTCACGTCAAAATGTAGATGGCTGGGAGCATAGCCCAAAGAGGAAAGTGTTTGGATGCCTTTTTTAAAACTAGTGTACAATCAAACTAAAGAACAAAGCTTTGAAAAAAAACTTTACTTGCTGAAAGACATCCTGTAGCTGACTCATTCCTCAAGATACACACACCTACCCGCTGCCCTGATTTAAACCACTCATGCTGTACAGCATCCAACCCACTTTGATGATAAAGCACAGTAAATAGCTGCACAACTAGCTAAGAAAAGCCATGTGTAACCCTAAGATAGCTTCTGTCGCTTCAAGGGGTGTTACTCCAGGATTTGGTCCCAGAGCAGGCACAAGGAGCAGTGTCCAGCTCTCATGCCTTGGTTGACCGTCATCTTCAGATGAAATGGCCTCAACAGATGACTGAGTGCTCTTCCTGTTGCTCCCACAGCCATCGACGCATTGCACAAGCAGACATCCAGGCACCTTTCTGTGACATATTTGGACACCAGGGCACCATTGGAGTTACCTGGACTTTCACTATAGCCTGATCCGAGCATCCAGCAATTTGGCATGGGGAAGCATGAGATCTTGGGTTGGGTCTTTTGGGCACCACTGCAGTACAAATACTAAATGGTAGTAAATAAGCTGCATTTCTAATGTGAGTACCTTTTTTTTTTTTTTTTTTTTTTTTTTTGAAGTGTAGTTTGTTGATGAAAACTCCATGCCAGGAGAAAGATAAGATTCACTTATAAATATTTATCATCAGTTATTCTTTCTATTCTCAAGAAAGAGAATATTCTATTTACTGAGAGAATAGTCTCACTAGACTCTGCACAAACCAATTATATGATGCTCATCATCTTTCAACTTTCATAGGTTCTTAATTGCTGTGGGAGAAACAGTTGTTGTTAAATAGCTATTTTTATATGATCCAGATATTATGATGGTTGAACCAGTAAAATGCTCAGTATATTTATGCCATTACTCCTAAATCTTCTATCTTCTTGCATTATAGACATGACTCTTGCAAACCATCCGGTTAGCAAGACAGATAAAGTAAAATGGATGTGCTAATATCTATACATACATGCAGCTCTTCCCTCTCAGCAAAACCAGAGAGGATTCCAAAGGTGTGCTGCAGCTTAAAACTATAATTCTTCCCAACTGAATTGCTCCAGGCTCTAAAAATTCAGTTCATTAAAATCGTCATGACATTTAAAAATAATAACTATAACTTAGTTTTAAAGGTGGAAGAGTCTTAACTTGCCTTCTGAATTTTGGCCCTGCAGCTTTGTATGTTCAGCTTTCTTTTTGAATCATTTACTGCACTAAATATTTACTTCTTCCCTCTCCTCTAGTGAAAGCTGAGATTCTCAGGAAACACCACAACTAAATAACCTTGGATCACCCCACCAATATCACGAGCCACAAGTCCTTCAGATCTTAAATTAGTGAGTAATGAACAAGGAAGATTCGCTGGCAACTTTCAAATAGGACACGCTAGAATGGAGGTTATTCATCCAAACCCTGTGAGACTTCTGTTATTGTGAGGTCCTTAAGAAAGAGCTGAAGAGGCCAGGCCGTTCTGAACCGCAAATACCCATTTGAAATGTCCCGCTGATGGAGCTGCACGAACACTGTAGGTTCTCCAGCCCCACAGGAACAATACACAACTCTATTCTGGTACAGCTGAAGGTAAAAGATCTTGAGGTTCCCCAAACAGGCCAACAACTGACGTAAGTTGGGTAATCAGAAACTGAATCTATGGAATAGACATGCAAAAATAGGAGAAAAAGAAGTAGGAGGGAGCCAAAACAACCCAAAGACTTCCCTCAGCTGAGAGCATTTGCCAGGTCCTTAAGGAAAAGTCACTCTCGCAGCAGGCAAGCTTCACCTTGTCCTACCTGAACAAATGACATTCACCATCCCGCTACATCAGAGAGGATGAACTGGCAGAGAGTGTGATGAATTGCTGTAATTATAGGAAGAAAAAGGCGCCAAATTAGCTGTCAAAGAGCAGGACTGGAAGACTACACCCTGGAATGAGCTGATGCATGATGTGCAGCTCTGAGACACAGCTCCACAATCCATCTGGGACACTCCAGGCAGGGAAACCACAGGTGATCCCCAAACATCCTCTGGGTACTTCTGCTACACCTGGGGTATTCATCTAGCCTGCAACACTCCCTATCCTCCTATTTCAGCCTCTGTGGGACAGCATTTTCCTTTGGTTTTCAGGCTGTTGTGTAACACTGCTGTCTAAATGACACCTACAGCAAGCGGAGTGAGTTGATACCACCGGGTGCTCTGTAAAACTCAGCAGGACGCACTGGGATGCCAGTTGCAGCACATAAGCAAGAGCCTAATATTGCTGTACCCCCGCCTGCAAATGGTGGTTGCTAGGAGGCAAATACCACATTGAGAAACCTGAAAGAAAGCAACAATTTCAAGTCCAGTTTGGAGATCATTGAAGGCTTTCAGTTGACTTTAAATAATAGGATGTGATCCATCCTTTAGCAAAGGTAGTGGAATTTTTTGAAGTAAAAAGCGATGTCACCCAAATGACTCCAGGTAATAAGGATGGACAACAACAGGCCACTGGAAAGGAAGAATGACTGGGGAAAATGAAAGGCAACATCAAACAGCTCTAGTGAGCAAAACCCCACCAGATAAAGAATCTGACTAGGAACAGCTAACAGAGAAAAATTGTATAAAACATTTATTATTTCCCAGCTCCCTACATGCCAGGGTTAAATTTGGCAGAGCTTCCACTTCTTGCACCATGTGGCCATTCTCATCTCACAAATTCCCTCTACCTGTAAAGTTGCATTAAACTGTCACCGCCCTTCGTTCTTTCTGCTCTCCTGCTGTTGCACCTTGCAGTGATTTTAGGTGTTGATCTGGGCTACTGGAGTTTTAAAGTTTGCTGGATGAGGCTGGGGGAAGTTTTCCAGTTTTCATGAACCCATCCCAGCCCTGGTACAGACCCCTCTCTGCTATGCAGACAAGAACACCCTGGGAGCCCTGAAACACTGCAGCTGTTTTGTGGAAGCACAAACAAGAATAAAGGAACTTTCAAAGTGGAAAAAAAAATAATCAGACCTTGCTGAAACACAGCCACATAAACCCAATCCCTCCCCTGCCTACTGTACCATTGCAGGACAAGTCCTTTTGTTCAGCAACCCCCAACAGCTCCCTATTAAGGAAGTCCCACGTGGGCTCTCTCTCCTTGTCCCAACTGAGGGTTGGCAGATTTTCGGCTCCTTTCTGGCAACTCCAGCTCTGCTCGTGCTACAGAGTCGCTGGGAGCATTGTCCAGCACATCACCTCCCTTATTTTGGGGAAGGCAGAGCTCCATCTATCCAGTGGTGTGTCCCTGAGAAAAAGCTGGCGGCCAGGACATCACAGCCGGACAAACCTCCTCTGCAGCCAAACACCTGCAATTAGTAAAGCCGTGCCCCCCACATCTCCTGCCACCCCAACAAGCCCAGTCTCAGGCGAGGCTGACCTACCAGCCGTATCCATGTTGGTGTCTGGGTTTTTCTTCCCGTCACTTTTTCTGACTGCAGGGGCCAGGGACAGTGTGCCACACACCCAGCACAACCCGCAACACGCCCCGACCACCCCAAGCACTGTGGGGTTTAGCAATCTCTGTTGGCAACATAAGCTGTTTGTTTGGTTTTTTTTTAAAATTATTTTGTTTCTTTATTTTCACTAAGAAGAAGACACAGAGAAATGAGACCAGTTTGCAGCAAGATGTAGGGTGTTTTTGTGTGTGTGTGATTGGGTTGATAGGAGCTTCATGGGGATAAAAAACATTGCAAAACAGTTGAAAACAGTATTTTCATCACCTTCAGGAACTCCCTGATGGGGTTTCAAAGTCTTTACTCACTGCAGAGATATTCAGACCTACTCTGGTCCTCTAGGGACGAAGAACTTCCTCAGGTTTTGACTGTGCTCAATAAAAGGGCACCTCGCTTTTGCTACTGAAAAAACCCAAACCCAAAAAAAGAGAAACTCATCACCATGATCCTCACCTCCTGAATGCTAATGTGGCTTTAGCAATGTCACACAGAGTCTACACTTGCTGAGGGCTGGTCCTCTCATCTCCAGGAACAGTGCAGTCTTCCCTTCAATATCCACACAAATGAGCAAGGGATGACTAAGGATGACAGTCCAAAAAGGCATAAAAATGCAGCTTCTTCTCCCAATAAAATCCGGTAACTGATTTTTACCCAGCGTGATATGCAGTTCCTTGCTTACACACATTCAAATATTTGCCCCAAATGGGTAAATTATAAGATTCAGGGTCCTGAAAATTACAGTTTTCATTTGATGGGTGGGGGATTGAATCACAAAACTCACCTGCCTGGGACTGACAGGATCCAAACTTCGCAGTGCAAACTCAGCTTGAAGTTCCCAGCTGTCTGCAATCGTCTCATCTGCACATCGTTGTTGACTGCTGTGAAGCTCCCTCACACACCTATTACCTGGAATTTCATCAGGCGTGACAATAAGCCATGAGAGTCTTTACCTTAGTGAATCAATAAAGTGACCAACAAACTTAAATCAAGCTATTATGAATATTAGCAGATAATTTTAAATTTTATGTATGGAAAAAATGGAAGTTAACTTGTAACAATCTCAGATTCAAGGAATCTTATTGATTGCTGGAGACATCCAATAATTCATGCAGGTGACAGAGGACCCAAATCTCTGTCCCACCAATGTTACAGTCCCACGGTCATGATCTGAATTTCCCTGTAGGTGATGGATGGGGAAGCAGCAAGGGGAGCAGAGCATTGCCTTTTCTCCCACTCGGCCCTTCTGGGGCTCCAAACCCCAAGCAAACACTGTAGTCTACCAAAACCACGTGCTGCCGTCCTAAGAAAAATTATAAGTGGCAAAGCAGAGGCTCCTAAACAGGAATTAGATTTAGATTGATTAAGATAGCTATTGTGTGTCAAATTATTTAAATATAAAGGGATTATTTGGAACATGTTCATTGAAGACTAACAGCTCCTGAATGCAATACAGATACATGTCCAAGTATAAAGTTAAGCAGTCATTATTAATGTTTCTAATGATCAATTTGTATTCCAACATAAAACCATCAACTTCAAAACTCCAACAGCCGTGGTAATTGGGTGTGCTCTGTGCAGAAAGCAACCAGCTGACTAGTGCCTGGCTGAAATAAGAGTTATAAAGCTGAATTTTCTGGGGCCCACAAAAAAAACTTAAGAGTTCAGAGTCTGGTGGAGGCTGGAGGAGGTTGAATGAAAAGGTCACAGAAAAACTGCAATTGGGATACACACATGGGTCTATAAGGGTACATACTCTGAGCATGACAAGGGACCTTAATACAATCTCAGTGTGATAGACAGGCAATAGGACAAGCAGACCCTGTGTACACACAAGATTTACTCAATTAGATGTACTTAAATGCAACAGATTTCCATGGAAAAACAGATCAGTTATAACTTTCATTCTGCATGTCAGTCAAAGGAGCAGCAATAATTTAATACATGGCACTTGCAATTCTGTGCAGTCGTAGTGTTGTGTTGCTGGGTCACTGCCAGAAGAAAAGTAAACAGGCTTTTCTGAAGAGACAGTATCTTGCAATAAATTTGGACCAAATTAGATTTATCAAGTACTGACACACTTCAAAGCAGAGGAGAGGAGATCTTCTCCCACCAGACCAAGGGGCATCTCCCAAAGGCATCTTCCCGAGGCTGTCGGGACCAAGGCTCACACACAGCTGTTGGCACTCGGGTGGAAGTCAACCACCTGAGCCCTCCCGGTTTGCCTGCTTTTCCCCAGGGGTTCCTCACTGCATGCCCCCACCCTGCTCCTGCAATGCCACCCAGGTGCAGGACAAGCAGCCAGGCTCCCTGGGGACACACACTGCCCTGCAGGGACCGTACACAAGGACTACGTCTTGCGCCAACATGGCCCTAGACCTGACTTCTCCCCATCTCTTGGGGAGCCACCATGCAATGTGGTGATGGGAGAGCAGGAGGCAGGAGCTCGTGAGTGGGCTAAGCCTCTCTCCATCCCATCTCTAGAAAAGCCAGATGGACCATCAGCAACAAGCCCCTCTGCACAGCTGTGCGAACCCCGAAGAGCGAGCTGCAGCCATGGTGGGTTTGAGCACCACTGGGCTGGTGGATGGGACTGGGGCACAGCAGCTGCTAATGACTTCCAGTCGCCATCCCCCTCTTGCAGAAGGATGTATCACGGAGGGGATGGGAGTCTCCGCAGCAGCATGTGGGAGCTTTATGTAGCAGGCTGGAAAAAGCCAGTCCTCAGGGCAGATGTATATTTTGGTTTTAATCTTAGAACTAACTCCAAGTGCAATTTTCACCCGGAGACACAAAACAAGTTCTTCTCCCCCCAGATTCTCTAATTCACTGCAAAAGCAAAGGTGGGACTCGGTGCAGGATGGCGCCAGGCAGTCAGTGGAAGGAAAGGGAATAGGGAAAGGAGATGTCCCCTTTTCCTGTCCCTCTTGGCCCATGCATGCCACCACTCCTATGGGCCAGGTCTCATGAGCAGGGCCACCACAGGGAGACCGTCCCTGAAGGGCATCTCAGCAGAAGGAATCCCAGCCAGGAAGGGCCCTAGGGTAAAGTTTTGGGCTGTCCCTCCCAGTTGGAACCAACAACCTTGCAAGGGAAAGGAGATGGACTAATGATTTTTTTCCTGGCTCTCCCTGATGTGACAGATCAGAACGAAGCATGCACCAGTGGTGGTCGCACTGCGAGGGCTGCCTTGAGTCCCCTGCTTCACAGCTGGGCGAAAACTTCCCCCCAGAGTTTCTGCTTCTTTCTTTTCAGCACAAACTGCCATTTTGATCATACTGACATATTTTATGCAAAATGCTCTGTTTCAGCTCACCACCTTCATCTGGGAGTGAGCAAATAATTTAACTTCCATACAGCTGAAATGTGTTCTCTTAGCTCTGGTTTGATTTTTACATATTTGTGTATAAATAACAATTTCTGTAGCGGTTTTATTATGCATAGCAGTGATATCTTTTAATGGTTCATTTTTTCATGTGGGATATTTTGAGAAGATTCAGGACAAGATGAAAGTTTGGGATCTCTAAACCCCTCATGCTACAGAAGTTTTCTTTAGCTTACTGTACAAACAGCAGTTTGCAACAGCAAATATAGTCCAGCATAAAGGCAAGGAAAGGCTCTTCATTCTGCTGGTAAATCTGTTCAACTTCTTTGTCTAGAAGGAGCTGAATACAGCATACTAAAAAAGAAGTATTTTTCCCGGCTAGCTAAGGGGGTTTATTACTGTTTCCTGTAAGAACCATTAGATTTGTAATCTAGTGACTTGTGAATCTCAATTGTTTCGTAAGAAAAAACTTTCCCTAAAAATTGACAGCACTTTCGGTTTTATTCTAAATCAAGAACTGGCATCTCCCCAACTCTAATTAACGGTGGTTATTTTTTGCCATCTCCAGTAACAAAACCACAACGATTGTCACAGAAGTGGAGCAGACACAGCCTCTGCCATGACCTGCTGGGCAGTCACCATTCCCAACATCACAGAGAAAAAAAAAAAAAATCACGCTAGCCCTCATACATTTCTTTTTGCAGTGCTAAATAGATGCTGTACTAAATCACCTGCTTATCACTCACTAGGCATTTGCAAATAAATCCAGCCTTAGGTTTCAAGTGCATCAGAAATTTTCCACCAGAAAACACTGATTAGATGCAATATGCTCTGTGAGAACATATTGATTCTGTCTGACCTTTGGCCATAAACTATGTCTGGCTTTTACAGGTCCACCTTCCCTACTTGCCTGGTTTCACCACTGCCTACCCCCCAAAAGGCAGGGGGAGGTGGCTCCTGGGATGGGCCCATGGCTCCCGACATCCCCAGCACCCTCTGCCCAGGGTGCCCTCTGTTGGGGCCAGAGGAGCTGGGAGCAAATTGGCAGTGCTGTCATCGGGAGATAAAAATGTGGATGGGGTGAGTCTAGTAACAGCTCTGCAAAACAGAGTTGGAGGCCACGAAGAACATGGTTTCTTTGTGGGCTTAGTCCCAGTCACATCATGAAAGAGGGAGGAGGTCATGGTTGGAGATTCACAGGGGCAAAAAAGCTGGGAAGGACCTCAGCGGAGTATCTCTGCACCCTAGCACACCCTTGTCCCGAGGATCAGCTACACTTCAACTTTCTCAGTGCACATTACTCTGACATGCCCTAAAAGCCTTCCAAAGACTGTATGGTCCTTCCCAGGAAATCCTCAGGGCGCTTTGCCAGCCTTTCCACCAGGATCCCTCTGGCACCCGGCATGACACAGCTGCAGTTCCCGCTGTGCTCTCCTTCCTCCTTGCATTGTGGCCAGGGAGGACGGGCTCAGCCTGGCCCCATCCGTGAGGACAGCCCAGCCCAGCATCCCCCAGCCCACCTGCCTCCAAGTCCCCGAACTGCTCCCCTACCTAACACATGGGGTGGGATGTCACGTTTGTCTTTGTTTTGCCAGGACAGGGTGGAAGGAAACTACAGCCAGACCCACAGTCTCCATCTACCCTTTAATCTTCAGCCAATATAGACTGTGTCAGATAGTCACCCAAATCCAGAAGGACAAGAGCATAATTCAGAGGAAAGCTTTATGGCAATCACTTGACGTTTCACTCATTCAGAAACTAAACCTCTAAAAAAAAATATACCTTCTATTCTGGGACACCGGCATGTCCTACAGCAGGACCGGACGCTGCAATGACAACACAGCACTCAAAGTGTATTTTAGCCTTTAAAAAAAATACACTTAGAGCTCAGGAAAAAGCTTCAAAGCACCATGCCTGGTTAAAACCCCTCGGTGTTAACATCTGGCCGGTTGGAGTCTGATCTCTCAGCAGCATGAGGAGGTGCAGTAGCCGTTGTCACCCTTCTGTAAACCTCTCCTGCTTTGCTGTTTGGGATTGCAAGCAAAGGGGCTCAGCATCCCCAGTGGCCCCCCAGCCCTGCCTGTGTATGGTCTAATGCTGCATATGTTAGCAATGAGCAGCCACAGCCCATTCTCAGAATATGAGCTCACTGCAGAAAACAAATCTCCTTCCCTTTTGCATTCCTTGGCAAGGCAGGAGGCTGCTCCTGCAGCTGTGCTGGAGCACCAGCCACGGGATCGGGGGCTGTTTTCCTGCTTGGGGACCTTTGGATGGAGGTGGCGGGTGGAGAGCCGGCACTGGAGGAACCACTGTAGTATGCAAGCTGAAGTGATTCCCTCATTGAGGAAAAGTCAGAATAGCCAAAAACACAACATTAGAGGAGACACCTCACACTGAACGGGATAGCCAGCATGGTGTTCAACATCTGAGGCGCGTGGTAGCTACCCTGAGTGCCTTGCACAGGCTGGTTTCACATGCAAAGCCCCTGGTTCAAGTGGAGCATTTTGAGAGTGGATGTGTTATGAATTGATAAGGTGTGAAATAGGTCTGATGCCATCTCCAGAGATAATATCCAGACCCATGTTTATGCTCCACCCCATTATGCAGCTGCAAACCCCCAGCCAGTGGACACCCCATACAAGCAGTTTGTGGCAGCTGGGGTTCAAGGACGGTGCTGGCACATCACCTTGCTCCATGCACGTCAAGCTTCAAATAGTCACAGCAAACAAAGAAACCTCTAGATGGTTATGGCTGTTTACGTAAACGGTATGGCACCTTCATCCTGCCACGGCCACCTCTCCACCTTGTGGAACTGGTCAGGCTTTGCTCACATGGGGAATGGTTTGCTGGTCAAGCTGTTCCTCCATGCAGATAAGCCTTCTGCTATCCATACTATCACTTCATCAGCATCTCCAGTTTATCTGCATCTGCACTAGGTCTAGACTAGAGCCAGCATTTCCCAGGCATAGTAGCACAATTGTGAAGTGTAAATTCATATCAGTTTTCCTTTCCTTGAACTTTCTCTCAGTATACCCAAGAAAAGAATGGAAGATGTCACTGCCATATGTGTTTAAAGAAAAGTAATTAACCTTGTGGCAGGACTGCGAATCTCAGATGAGCCAGCATCTCATTTAAATGGTAGGCACAGCCCTCCTTACCTGCCTGGCTATCCAGTGGAGAGGCCAGAGGATGGCAATCACTGTGTGGTGACCTTCATGCAGCGTGTGCGGAGGCTCCAGGAGAGGAAAGCAATCACCTGGAGCTGCACCAGGGCTCGATTCTCACTTCCCAGCGCCTCACAGGCAATGGTTATGAATGTTGATGATGACAGCAAAGCAGGAGCTAAGACTCAGGTCTCATAATCATGCAGCCGAAAGCAGCTCGAATGCCTACAGAAAAAGCACACTTCACAAAATCAGACACTCTCATACTGGTGTCACTTTGCAAAGGATTAGCAGACGCAGAGCATTTTTAGAGCAGAAGAGCAGTGGCTCGTCAGGTGTCAGAACGGCTTCCCAGCATAATTTGCACAAACTCTTGAATATAATTTCCTCGAACCCCTGTGATGAACTGCACCAAAAGCACAGCACACACCTGTATTTGGGGCAGGTACAGCACAGCTGCCACACGCCTCCCAGCCAGCATTCTCCACCCTTGGCTTCCCCAGAGGCACAGCCCCCTGCCCAGGGTGCCCAGGCAGCCAGGCTATGGCTCAAGTGGCTGGGGAGCTGAGCAGCTTCCAGATTCAGTTAGTGTGTCCTGGGAGGGATCGCTGGAGCTCGCTGATCCAACCCCTGCTCTGAGCAGTGCTCTCTTCAGAGGTGGATCAGATTGCTCAGGGCCTCATGTTGAATTTCTGAATATCTCTGGGATCCCATAGTCTCTGTTCCAGCATTTGACCACGTTCATTGTGAAGTTTTCCAATATATCTACTTGCAATTTCTTTCACTGCTAGTCACACCTATTGTCTTCCTGGATACATTTAGCCTCCACAATATGTGCTGCTATTGAAAGATGAAATGCTCTAACAGGAATTTTTTTTTAAATGATAGAAACTATTTTTCAAAAAGGAGGAAACATGGAACAGTGACAGAGGACTCATAGGATTCTTTGTGATTGCCCTCTCCTGCTACACACGGCAGAGCAGCTCCCAGTAAAGCATCCCACACGGCAGCAAGCATCCCACACCACGCAGACCACACTTGTCAGCAGAGAGACAGCCCACATTGCAAGCACTGATAATTTAGCATTACTTAACTCTTTAACTGCTTCAAATAGTTGGCCACCTTGACTCTTTGGTGGTTGCCACTAGACAAGGAAAACTGAAGGGGATTCCTGTCCCATTCAGCCACCTCACTTGTCAGGGTCTCCCAGATTGCCAGGACTGGTATATCTGTGTTGAGGCCAGGCCAGGCTTCAGCCAGGATTCATCCACCTCTGCCCCAACTATCCAGTCACCCCACAGGAGGAGAAATTACCCCTTTGCAAAATGTCTTCAAAAATCAAAACTCCTACAGAGAATGCAGTTCTGCAGTACCATTTTATAGACATTCATACGCAGTCCTCTCCCTCTTTATAATGCAGACCACCTGCCTCAGAAGACAGCTTCGGCAGGCAGGGCTCCTGGCAGCACACTTACAGCTGCATTAGCTGCCTGTTTATTCAAGATACAAAGTTCCTAGAAATAGGTTAATTACTTCCCTTTAATTACACATTCTCTTATTAAATGCCAATAATGAAAAGGAATGTCTGCCCTAGAGATAAGATTATGCCACATTCATAATTCCTCTTTTTGGGACAGCAGATAAATGTCTCAGCCATTTTAAAATACAAATTTGTCATTCATGAGAGCAATAAATAATGCAAACAGGATGTGTGGTTACACTGACATTATCACCTCGTCATTGCTTAAAGGCACCCCAGGCATGCATATGTGACACTGTAACCTCAGACTCTTTGATAAATTATTGCCCCTATCTGACACAGGGGAATGGATGAGCATTGGAAAGATTTTATGGTTGCAGTTGCAGTACTTTGCAGCTGTAACACAATCACTGGAGTTATTGCTGAAGCAGCGAGGGATGCTGGAAAGCAAGGGAAAGTCTGCATCCTCCTGGGAGGTAATGTGTAAAGAAACCTTAATGAGTACACCCTGTGGGGGATTTTCCTACCCTGCAAGTATTTAAACTGATAATTAATTCCTATTAAAACAAGGTCCTTTGCATACATCCAAAAAAAAAAGTACCTGAGGCTTTGAGCTTGCAGTGGGATCTCCCAGGACTTTGCACCAGCTGGGTCTGGTAGGCTTGGCTGAGACAGTGTGGAGCGTTGATGGTCTCCATTTCAGGGTCAGAGCACCATGCCCATGTCCATGGCTTAAATCCATTCCCAGGCATGACACAATCACCAGAAAACTAGAGAGCACAAAAGCAACCAGCCTCCAGGCACAAATAAATTATGCATGTCTATGCTGAAAACTTACTTTGCTTGTGCAGTAATACAGGTGCCACCATAGTTACACATAAAAGCTTTGCTTTTAACATCATGCTTCCTTGAAAACAGGAAAAAAAGTTAGAGATAATCCATGCTCTCAGATCATTCATGAAAAAACCAGAGGATGACAAGGAAGCCTCAGAGGCCAGCAAGCTCCCAGTAAAACAGGACCATGCTGGGAAACATCAGGTTACTGGTACCCTGCCAGGGACGTGGTGCTTGTTTTGTGGAGAGATTCCTTTCCCTATCCCTCCTCTTCCTGGGAGGACACCTTACTTTTATACACTCACAGCTGTTTCCATGCAAAATTTTTTAAACTTCTCTTTTATTGCCCCATAAAAGGCACTGAGTGACAGTGAGGTTGTCTTTTATTGAGAAAGTACAGGGCTGGCAAGAACCTGTATTGGACCAGCCTGGTTTGCTCCCAGGGATTCTGGGCAGTGTTACGTGGCACAAAAGCTCCAGCAGAGATGGTGGGAGCTGGGTCATCTCATGCCCTGCCACACCAGGGGAGGGGTTTGATAAAGCACTGGCATTCCTTCCTCGTTAAAGCCAGATGCAAGTAATGAAGCAGTTGCTCTGCTCAGCTTTCAGGCAAATGCCACCAAGGCCCCCCTGTGCCCAAGGCACAAGGATCAGAAATCCCAGTGGGCAGAGACAGACAGACAGGTGCTGTAAATCACAGCAGATCCCCATGGTGGTCAGGAGAGCTGTCAGGACCCTGAAGCAAGACCTGTGGCCCAAAATGCCCAGCCCAGCAGTGTCCCAAGGCAGTTGACACTAAAGCAGACAAAGAAGGTGGTTTATGAGCTCGGCTGCCTCTTCCACCGCCCAGCCCCGGGTGGGAGCTGGTCTCACCATGTCGCTTCCCTGGCAGACGCTTCTTCATGAATAGGCTAAATTAATCAGCCATCAAGTGTTCCCATGCTAATCGCACCCTCGTGCGACTCAATCCAACGTAACACTGCCCTCTTGTGCTGCAACACACGAGGGGCCTTTGCTGGTAGATGATTTTTTTTTTTCATTTTTTAATTGGAGGGAGGAGCAATCTACAAATCCAGTTTTCTCCAGTTGTTCGCAAAGCGATGCCCGTGATGTTTTATCCCAAGAGGTCAGGTCAAATCGTTTCCATTTCTCATCATGCTCAAAGCATGGATGTCCTGCACAGTCTAGGCTATCCATCTACTCCAGGCAGGGAAATTAAAAAGATGTGTAAAAGTAACAAAATCAAAAGGAAAATAACAATATAACCACAACTCAAGGTGGAGGAACAATGGAAAAGATAACAAACAGAAAACTGCACTATTATGAAAGCATTTTGCCTCACACAGGCTGCATTAAACCTTTTTAAAGCACTAGTTAATGGAAGGAATCAGCATTTAATTAATGCTCTGTTAAAATTTAGTTCTTTAGAGTCACATACCCCAAGTAGAAAAAAATCAATCCATCATGATTAATATTTTACCTAGAAATAACTACAAGCAGCTCAGTTATCACACGCAATAGCATGTCTGGGGCTAGAGTCATTCCCTCCGTACAGTCTTCCATAGACTATAGGGAGGAAATTTTCAAGATACACATTCAGCACTCCATTATCCCTTGAGGCCTGATGGGCAACACAGCACTTCTGCTGGGAATAAAGGCCACGGTAATACTGCTATACCGTTGAGAAGACATCTCATACCTGAAGCCACCCACTGCTTCACTCACTTGGAGGATGCTGACCGAGGCAATCTTGGCTTTTGGTGGCCCAGTTACAGCTGCTGTGCACCCCACACAACCTACTGCCCTTCCTCCCAGGCTCCTGAAACAGAGTTGGAATGGATGGGACAGCCCGTGGCACAATGCTGCAGAAATGCAAAGGCAGAGGAATGTGCGCCGTCATGCAGTCTGCACTGCAGGATCTCTCCCTGTGCTTTTACAACACCATTCAAACAGCTGCAAATATCACCTCTTGCTTCTGCAGAAGGGACGTAGATCAGATCTGATTTTATTTCACTATTCATCAGGCCTGCCTTGGACAGCAGGTAATACCTACCAGAAATGGGCATTTAAAAATCTTATTTTAAAAAAATCAGCGGATGCAGCGCAGTAACCATAGCATTCACGCAGAAAGGCATTAGAAGCTCACTGGAGGAGGACAGAATGATGCTCACAGAGAAGAAAGAAAAACTGATAATGGCACAACTGAAAAGGTGATTTTCTGACATAATACTGATTCTTTCTTGGTTATTGCGATTTAATGGATTACTTGCATAAAGCAGGGAAGAAAAAAAATGGAAAGAAAATAAAATAGGTAAAATAGGTTCTAAACGATTTTAAAACGCTCTGTCCTTATCCAGCTGCACACTCGGGCATGTACACAACAGTGTGTGTTTTCACGCCAGAATCTCTAATGTGCTTACCTGCCGTGCAGAGCAAGGCTGCCCATGTGGACCTGCACAAATGTTTTCTTAAGTTGAAACCTTTGTCCCTGGGTCCTTTGAAGAAACCTCCAGGGGATAAACATTCATTCAGAAGGAGAAAGGACTGTAAGAGCACTTCAATCAATGGCCTATGAAACATGTAATCGCCGAAGCTACACCAGCTTACATTGGCTGAAACAGGATGAGGCTCATTTGCTACAGTACAAAGCTATAGGGGGAAAAAATAAAAAGCTCTAAAGTGGATTCAAAATCCAGCTCTTTGCACCCGTCTGGCTGTGACAGCGGAGCTGACAGTGGCTGATCACAACAGCCGTCCTCCCTCACCGCCGAGGCAGGTCATTACTGCTGTTTGCTCCAGCGCTTCGGAGACCTGTTCACGATTTTTCAGCTGGCAAGAAGAGGACAGCATTCTTCCTCGGCATCACCCAAATTAAATATTGAAAATGTTTACGTTAGGGAGAAATGTGGCTGAGGGTTTGGGAAGCTCTTCAGACATTATTAAAATGCACTAAGTTGTTTGCTGGCATTCATCTACTATTGTCACCGACTCAGGTTGGATCTGGTGTGTCAGAAGCTCCTGGATGCATTTTTTCTAAATAAAACCTAGATAAAAGAAGATGACACAAGTTTTTTGACCAGGAAACTTGTCATTTTGGTGTTGACATCTCCTACTAAGTATTCATTATAAAACTTCCCAAGACAGACAAATTATATTGTGAAGCTTTACTGGGCATAGTTTAAGGTGTCCTTGTGTGAACTGATTTAAAACTTCTGCATTCTTCTTTTTCTACCAGCCAGAAGCAGAAATTCCTTCCAGAGTTTCCAGAACTCTTATTATACCAGCAAGATTGATTCTTCTGATAAACCAGTTAAAGCAAAATACAGAGTTGGATGAGAATACAGCACAGTGACCTGCCTGACTGAGATTTAGTCCCAATAAAACTGATGACGCATTGAAGGGCTGTTGAAGCCCTGACTAATATTGTATTTTCTTCTCCAGTCGAGGGTGTCGATGTCATAACCTGTACTGTGGGGGCTTGTGGATCCTCAGCTACTAGAAATGGGTTTTCAGCAGCAATGCCCTGGAATACTTCCCATTACCTGCTGCTGTCTCCAGCTAGCGATAACTCCTAAGAGTTTGTTTCAGATCTTGAACTTACTGCCACAAGAGCAGCATTCGTCAGCTCAGGACTTGAGTCTGTAATGTATTTTTCCTGAGGCTACACCTTAAGGCAATATAGAAATGGAAAGGAGTGAGGATACCTACTTGTTAAGTATGGTAGGGTTTTTTGACTCAATGAAGTTTCTAAAAAAAAAGAAAAAAAACATCGGAAATCTAACTTGTGCTCCATTGCCTACACCAAGTGCTCAAATTTTTTCCAAGTGCACACAAGAACTTGGCCAACAGTGGGGACTGTAAGCAAACATTGAGAGGACAGTACAAAAATTGTTATTATGGCCCAGAATGAATTTACTCTGGAAATTAGGAACATGTTAATAAGCATCCTGGGCGGGACCCATTTCTGATTCAGCTTTGCAAATAGGTAGCTTTAACATAAAGACTGCTCCATTTAGAAAGGGGTTTTACGATGTGCTTGCCTATGGCAGCAGGGTTTGGCCCTCCCTAGGGCAATGCTCTAGCTTTCAACACTGTTAAAGATCCCATGTCCACCTGATGGAGAAATACACATTAATCACCAGTCCTTGCAAACGATCCTGCAGCCCTGTCTTCTGAGGTCTCAAACCTGTTGTCAGAGCTGGATTGGTTTTGTGCTCAGGAGCCCGCGAAGGTTTTCCTTATTAAATGTCTTGTCAGAGAGTGCAGGAGCCCTGTGGCTTGGCAGGAGCTGGGGATGCTGAGATGGGGCTGCAGCTTCTGGGGGGGATCAGTCCCTCACTGCACCATGGGCTGGTGTCCACAACATTGCTCTGGGGACCACAGCATCTGACAGCATGGATCAGCCCACAGAGGATACATCACTTCTCTCCCTCAGCACACAGAGAGAAACAAATACAAGGCCAGGCAAGCAATATGGTACAAAGGCCTTTCTAAACTGAATTATTATCCTCTGAAAAAAAAAAAAAAAGGAAAAACAGAAAGTAGGTATCTTCCTACAGCCAGACTTTGCCAAGCATCGTGAGGAATAACCAGCAAGAGAAATCCATCTGTAAAGCCTTGATGGCTAAGAAGAAAGATTTTTACACAAGCCAACTCCACCGTGGCCACATTTATTGGAATTTAAAGTGTTACTATGTGACAACAGAAATAGCTATATGGCAGGCTTTTTTTTTTTTTTTATGTGCTAAAGGGTCATTAATCATTTCCTAGTGTTCCAACAGTCAGATGTACTTGATATCTTCATTTACTTACAACATTCATACCAGCTCCTCAGCTATCTTAATTTCCTTGGAAACAGCTGTTTTGCCTGTTAAGGAAAACAAAGCGATATTAAAAAAAAAAAAATGGAAATACGATAAAGGCAAACACAAAAACTTGAAGGTTCTCAGTAAATACAGACCCCTATTACATGCATGCAATCAGTAAGGTCACTTGTGTAGTAACTCATAACAAAGTACAGTTGACAATGTGTTATTTTTCTGCTGGAGAATATAATGTGAGGCTGAGCATGCTAATGACTTTTGGAAACGGGCAATGACAAAGATTGATTAATATCAGTTGACAGCCTGTTCCACAGCTCCGAAGCAGGAATAGCAATAATTGATTTGCCAAAATGTGGGACACGGGCTTTAGAAAATAGAAAGGCTACATTTGAGCTCAATCTGGTTTAAAAACACAATTTAAGGGCCAAATGTTTAACAGCAGCTAAAAGCTTAAAGGAAAAGTCAGAATTGTAGAAATATTTTCAAAGGGCACCTAATTTTAAGGAATTTTTTCAATGTCTAAGAACCTTTACAAACCTGAACCAGTAGACTATTGAGTTTAGGAGCAGAAAGCCAACATAAAATGGAGAAACAGAAGAAAACATGGGGGTGGGGAGTGGAGGAGGAGGGTGGAAAGCCAGAACAGTTGCTTCTAAAAATCACAGAGAGACATCATCAACATCTTAGAGTGGCAGGGTTCAATGATAAAAATCTCACCTGATGTCAACTAGCGAAGAGTCACTTTTTGTAATTCTGAGGAACAAGTTGAACAAACAGCCATGACAATTTGCAGGATGCTCACTACCTGGGCTGCTAGGGCAATGTAAGAGAATTATCACACCCCAGGCCAACAGGGCCCTCCCCATTTTTAGGCAACTGCATATTTGACAGAAAGTGCTCCCCTTGGGAATAACAGGGGAGGAGAAGTGATCCCATCCTCACTTTGTTGGGGCTGAGGGATGGGAAGTCCTGTTAAGAGCTTGACCCATCCTTCCCATTTCTTCTTTCACTAATGAGTTCAGCTTTTTACCAAGCACCGCACAGCCTGAGTGCCCTAAGCCTTAGAAAAGCCAGACCAATAAGGGAATATCTAGCCTCGTGCTCCATTTATAATTATTTTGTCCATCGCAGCATGTAAGAGTGAGCAGGAGAAAAGGACAGAGAATTTCATGACAGATGTCCACCAAAGGGCTGGTCTTCATTAGGGATGTGGTCATGTGTGAAGAGCTGAGCTAGCTGACACGATGCTGGCTGTTCTGCTTAGATAGACCAGGCCAAATTGCAGTCAACACTATGTCAGCTAATTGCAATTAAACCCCACTACTAATTAAAGCAGAGCCTCTAAAGCGATTCCACCACCCGCCTCAGCCTGCTGCAGCCACCGCCTTTGCGGTGTAACGCACCGTCTCAGTTGTGTCTCACAACGTGACAGGATGAAAGCTGTACAGTGCAGATCTAATTAAGAAAAGAAGGCATTAAGATAAACAACAACAAAAATGCAAGGGTTTATCACAGAGCACAGAATCTGTGAAAAAGTGGACAAGAATTTGACTAAAGGAGTTTGGGGGTTTCCTGGGCTTAGTTCCAAAATGTATCTTTTAAATAAAAATGGTGTTATGATATCATGTTATTTTTCCTAGTGAAGCTCATGGAGAAACCAGCAGGCTCCCAAGGAACTGAGGATGGGAGCTGCCATCTCCACTCAGGCCCTTCAGGCAGGGTCTGAGTTTGGGGATTTACGACCTTTTGAATTACGTGACATTTATCAAGATGCTTCCAAAAAGAAATGTAAAACCCTCCTCTTCTGAAGTCAGCTCATTTATAAATCAGTAGCATCTACAATCAACTGATTTTTCCATAATAAAATAAAGTGTTCATGGTGTGCAATGATAGGCCAACCTTTTAAGATGACCAGCCACCCTTAACTAGTAAAGTGTGCAAAGAAACCTCCATTCTGGGCAAGTTACCCCTTATATAGGGCTCTGTTGACCATGCACTAACGAATTGATGTGCCAGTTCCTGGGGACAGGTTACTGACCTAAAGGACTCCTTTGCAAGAATGAGGATGGGGGCAGACTGGCAGCAGTACAATATCTGTATTGGTTAGTTGTTATTAATCTCACCTTCCTTTGGTCATCCTGAAGTCAGGCATGGAAGGTCTGAAGAAGTTATCAAAAGGCTCCTTCTGCCACCTGTAAATAAAGGCAGGTGACCCCAAAGGTGTCTTGTTTCTCCTACCCTGGACACCTCCTTTAATGGTGCTAGTGGACATCACATCTATGAAAGGAAAAATCTGAGAAAACCTAAACAGTGAATTATGGTTGTAACACTCATGCCTAAAGGCAGTCCTTCTATAAAGCACAATCTGTAAAGCCAAATATGGTTACCAGGTCCAAGTATTCAAATCAGTTCAGCAAAGAGAGGAGTGACCCACGGAGCACTCTGCAGGAGGTGGGTCTGTTCTCCCAGAACCTGTCCCAAGGTCTCTGTGGCTCCAGTGCACGTGTTTGCAGGTGTGTTTGCAATACACAGCCTGCCTTTGTGCGCATCAGCACCCGGCTCTGGTATTACCCCACCTGTGTGGAAAAACGTGATGACATTTGCTGTCTTCCTTGGTTTTTAGTATCTTTCCACAGGATCAGAGGCCCTGCTGATTGAGCAGGCTGCATGATGGGCAGATACTGAAACAGAAGCCACTGATGCTGCTTGTACATCTGACCTGAGTAATTAGTCACAGTTCAGTTATTTCATTTAAGGGGAAGTTGATGGGTCAGGTGGCTCCACCGCAGTGACAACTGCATGAAATACAGCTTTTTTAGAAAAATCAGGGATCAAACCACTGGAAATCATCCCCTCCTCATGGCTCCAAAGCCCTTTCTAAGCTCCCCTCAGCACACACCATTTCCAAGTTCAGAGCCTCTTTCTCTCTTCTGCAAATTCACTCATACAGTACTTTACAAGAGATCATCCGCCCAAGCTCTGGGCTTTCAAAATCCCAAACAAGATTCATTTGGCCTTTTTGGTTTTTTTTTTTTTCTGGGGGGGAGAGGGGGTGGGAGGGAGCAGGAGGTCACTGTCTCTTACAGCTGCCATGTGAAAGGTGGTGGTTAAACCCATTAGTCTCGATAGGGTTCAGCTCAAATCAGAGGAACATCATAGAGTGCATTGTTGAAAAAAGAGCCCCGACCATAGAAATGTTTAGTACTGAAATCATGCTTTTTAGGACTTTGTGAGCCACCTCTCAAGTGAACTTTCCCTTAGAAATCAATAGAATTTATTTTGTTTATGCTGGACACTTTTCGTGTGGCTGCATCGTGGTTGCTAATTGACAGGTCAAAACCTGTACATGGAGTTTGCTAAAGAATACCTTAAAAGTTTATATTTAAGGGACAAAGTTAAGTGATTATTGATGTCACTCTAACATTTAATACCAGTAGCAATCACAAATAGTTTTTAATATTTGAGTTAACAATGAAAAGCTACAGCACAAAGAACACTGACACCCTGCTGCCATAAAGCTCTTCAAGGCTCAGTTTCCCTGCTCTGAAATGAAAAGATGAGAAAGGTCAGGGAGAACATCAATTATGTTGTTTTTCTAGACTGGCTACAAGTTTCGAGACTTTAGGAGAACTTTTGCTTTTATTCCCACTTCCCATTGGGAGGAGTATCAGTAAGTTTTTGCTAGAAGTGGTGACTAAATGAAAACGTTTATCTTTACCACTAGTATCTAATCGAAGTCTACAAACAGAAACCAATGAGGCTTTTTGATGTGTAATCAAAAAGTTTGTTAGTTTCTACAAAATATACACGAGAACTTTCTGTATGGTAGAAGCCAGTTAGGATATCTTCTGAGAGTTACTCTGGTTTGCTTTCATGCATAAAAGGGCATAAAGTTCCTGTCAATGGAGAAATAAGAACTATTATCTTTGGAGTGAGTCAAGTTCAAAATACCTCTGAAATATATAAAAATGATGTTTTAGCACCTTGTGTCCTTATAAGACATTAGTGAACTCAGACTCTGGTTTTCAAGATAAAAGGAAAGAGCTGACCTTTGACAGCCTCTGGTGACAGTATCTCATATGAATGATTTAACTCTAAGATTAACCAGTGTAATGAAGTGTTTTAACTATCATTTAAGGTATACTTACTGTGATGTATGGTATGCTTTGCAAATGCTTATGTGAATAACGTCAATCAGTTCTTCATCTAAGTGCCGACTATTGTCCCGCCCTATTGACTGAAAGAAGAAACCCAGGAAGATCTTGAGGGCAAGAAAAAATGTGACTTTACCTGTGAGAGGCTGAGGAAGATCCAGTGGCCACTGCATACAAACAAAAGCAGAAGACCCGCAGGGAACCTTGGTGGTTTCAGAATGAACAAAGTTGATTGTTAATTTACTTTGTTGGCAAGACACTCAGCCTGATTCTTAAAAACAACACGTCAGGCTTAATGCTAAGGGAAGGTTACAAACAGCACAAAAAAAGTGTATAATGCTGCAGTGGAAGTCAACCACGGTAGTTATCAAAAACACAAGCTGTATGGGATAAACAGATCAGCTATTTATCAAACCAGCATTCTTCTGTAGCCCTACATACGTCTTCTAGGACAGGACTCAGAAGAGGCATGCAGCATCACTACAAACTAACCCGTTACATACATTACATGATGCGCACTGAAGTTTGGTAGCTACTCAAGTGCTCCTGTTGAAGGGCCCTTGGAAGGACTCCTCCAGGAGAGAGCCTGCCCTGCTGGGCAGGGGTGCAGAGCTCCGGCAGAGAGAGAAGTTATCCTGAAGAATGAGTAAATAAGACAGCTCCTTTTTAAAAATAAAAATGTTTCTGCAGAACAGCTTGGCACACAGACTCACATATTTATGTGTATAAATAGTCACTGCCTAAGCTTGGTTTGGGTTCTGCTGTCTCCCATACATCTTTATAAAGTGGTTCTCAAGCTGGGAAGATATGAAGGGTGAGGAGAAAGGGAGGGCATTTCCTGTGAACTGCTAGAAGCACAGTCGAGGATACACCTGAAGAAAGTCCAGGAGGTGAGGTGGGGGTAACCAGCATAGCACCGGAGCTGGAAACATCTGGCCAAGAGGAGGAGAAAGGAGAGGACAGACTGGGCAGAGACCATGGCTGCCAACTAAACAGCGCTGAATCAGAGGGGAGGAAAGCTCAAATCAGCGACCACTACATGAGCCATGGTGCCTGGAGGAGGAAGGATGCCACTGAACAGATACAGGATGCTTCAGGGTGATAGGTTCTTGCAAACATTTTATGTTGAACCTTGTGTTATTTGGGCTTCTTGAGCTTTTCAGTTCAGGTGATTACAAGAAAAACCCTTAACTTCAAGAAGAAATAAAATTCCTGCTTCTTAGGGTGGCAGAAGCAGCTTTAAGTTTGGATCTAGAAGTCCGAAGTCCAAATTCCACAGAAAATACACTCAAAAGACACCCAAAGCTATCTGAATTTTATCTCATGAAGTCAAAGCTTTTCATTATTTCCTGCTATTGTGCTCATGATTTTTGCAATGTAGGACTGGGGGTTTATTTTCTCTAATTTCTTAGCCTCAGGGAATTAGTTAAAGAAACTCTGTGATGGCATTTCTATAACAGGAAACAATCCAGGGCTGGTCAGGCTAAGCAGCTGTGCCTCCCGTGTTCCCTGCTATCTTCTGCTTGGCTGAACAATTACCACCCTGCATTGCCTTTTGTTCAGAGGATGATGTTACTCCCTCACCGGATAACAAGGTAAAATCAACTTTCCACACAAATCCCATTATCTCCTGGAAGATCCTCTCGGAATGCAAATCAACAAGTTCAGCAGAGACAGGAGCCCAACAGCAACCCACAGCCTCAATTCAAATTACCTCCACGCTGCAGGATGAGACAATCTGGATTACTGAGAATTACCTGGGCAGAGCAGTGACTCTGCATCTTATGAGCTCTTGTTCCTCAGATCAAAGAGGTTTGATGGGCATTTAATTAAAAGATAAAGTAGCCAGCCATAAAACACCAGACTAACCTTTTGAGTATACAACTCAAGTTACAATTAAAGAATGACTGTAACTGTCAGATTTTTGGACTTCGCTGGTAATATATTCCATCATTAAGGAATAAATTGACTGTTGAGAGCAGCGCCCACCTTGCCTTTTAATGCTGCTATAGGGCAAGCTGGTTCAAGTGCTAAGAGCTTCCATGCAATGTTGTGAGTCTTTTATTCCCCCAAATCCAGGGAGATTCTCAGATGAGACCATAACTGCTCTTTTCCTCTTCCAGGACTACACCAGAGGAGTGCTGGTCCCAGAAGAAGCCATCCTCACTCTGACCATACACTTAATTTCTTGATGGGGCGTTACACTCCCACATGCCCTGGGGAAGAGCAACCAAGGAGAAAAGCTCTTTTAAAAGATGTATGCATGAACACTGGGGGTGCTGTTAAGAGCGTGCTGTGAAACACGACAAAGAAAGTAACTTCAATATTATCTACACTGGGTTTTCTTCTTCGCAGCACAGTGATGTAACTATTCCCTCACTGGGCAACGCTGGCTGAGACAAGGCACTAGCAGTTTTTAAAGACAGTTAACGTGATCAGCTTCTGTGTCTCCTCTATCACAGACACTGACTGTTGACATTCGCTGGTTTATCTCACAGGAAAATCCTGGTGCCTTGTCCCAGCTACATGACAGTACAGCAAACTCGTGCAAGTTAATACCCAGCAGAAACATGCTTTTCTTAAAGAGAGACACAAGGTGCACAGCGAGAGGAAGCAACTCCTACCAGAACAGCCAATGCAGTTGGAAAAAGCAGATTGGTGCTTTCTTAAAGAGAGACACAAGGTGCATAGCGAGAGGAAGCAACTCCTACCAGAACGGCCAATGCAGTTGGAAAAAGCAGATTGGTGCTCGGGTGCAGAAGCCCCTGAGATCTGCTTCAGCAGTGAGGTCTTATTCAAAATAGCACATTTTGAGAAGTGTTTCAAACCAACATGGAAGCCAAAGCCAGCCTGCTGCCATCTCTCAGACATATACAACCACTCCTTCAGAGCCCAAGAAACCGAGGTACTAAACTTATGTAACACAGCACAAAGCCGAACACCTCCTTAAGCAGCGACAGAGGACACCAGTGGCCCCTTGTGCCTCCCAGCCCTATGTGCCAAGTCCTTGCTCCAGAATTTTGCTGATCACCTCAATTGCATTTTTCACATATTTGGTGCTTAACTGTACTTTTCTCCAGTACGTCCTCTTACTCCATCCCAGTGTATATTTACAGTCTACTCCGAGGATGATTTACATTAAAAGCCCAGTGTTAACACTGTGAAACCTTTTGCATGGAAAAGTCCAGAGCCATAAAACATTTACAACATAACAAAAATGGTTTCCTAAATCTCTGGCTTACTTCAAGACACAGAAGAGGCTATTATTTTCACTTTGCCCTTTGGATCTGGTTTTTGCTCCTTCTCTCTGGCTGAGTAGCATTGTAATCTTGGAGGAATGAGTCATTATCCAGCCTTGATAAGAAGGGCAGAACCACTCCCTGAGCATGTAGAATGAAGTGCCATTTGATACAGGAGCTGTGATACTCTTCATACATTTGTTTCAGTAACTAAATGTTTCAAAAATATTAAAGGATCTAAAGATGTTAAAATGTCTGGATGCTGGCAAGCTCTTTGATAAGTTAATTTTACATTCAAAACCAATAAAGCATTGGTCAAATTGATGCAGGGTTCAGATTTACCCTGGATAATTCCTTTGCTGTAAGACATTTAGATTAAATCAGTTAAACTCTGACTACACTTAGTCGTTGGGATGTCAGCACTAACACACCATATTAATTGAAGCAACACTGAAAAGTATTCTGACTTTAACTTAGCAAAAGATGTACGAGTTTAGCTGTAACCAACAAGCAACATGTTCACACTGCAGAAGTGAATTTAAAGGCTCGTTCTGAAAAATAAGGCTAGCTAACAAGCAGCTACAAGTTGAAACAGCCACACGGGAAAGTGAACTGGGAATCTGTGGGGAGAGGAGAGGAAGAGCAACAGGGAGAAGGTGTCTAACCCTGGTAAGCGATATCTTGCCGCTCTCAGCCCCGAGGTGCTCCAGCCCCACTGGAATACTCACAATACGAGCCCCTCTGAAGGTGGGATTTTCCTTGGTGAGTAACCATCCTGCAGGACAGTACCCAAGTTACAGAGAGGAATATTTTGCATTTAGAGGAGGAAGAGATTAGAGACACTAGCCAGACTACTGTGCAGTGAAGATATGTCTGCTTTGAGCAGACACTTGATAAAGAGTGAAACTTAATGGAAAGTGGGAGATTAACTTGAAGTTTGTCTCCAATACAGTGGTGTCATTTTTAGGTATTGGAAACTCTTTAAAAAGCAAGTAATCTTCTTGTTCAGGAAGATACGTGCAGCCCTATAAAACTGCTTTATCTCCATATTGCGATTGCCACACAGAGCAGACTTAACAACATTGAAACTGTCCAAAAAGTTGCCAAGTTGGCCAGCTGTCCTTGTTACAACAATATTAATGTATTTGTTTCCCTTGAAAAGTTCAGCCTTTCTCCTCACTGAAAGGAACTGAGCATATCCCCTTCTCTTGCAGCTCAGTGCAACACCACCATTCCACAGGATGGCCAGGCAAGAAAGAAACTGGGCAGATTGAATTTTCAGACTTTCAAGCAAAATCTTCCAGAGATGTTCCTTCCCCCCTGAAAATTTTGCTTGAATTTTACAATGTCCTTCCAGCATAATCTTTCTATGCACAAACCTGGCACAGCTGGGATAATCCCTACGCACAAACTATCAGAGAGCACAGACCATGGTTTTGCAGTGTCATTAGCATTTCCTTCCCCAGTCAAACCTGACACAAGTTACACAAACATAAAACTCTTCGTAGCACTTATTCCAGGACAGGTTTGGCAGAGATGAAGAAGAAGGCAGCAAAAGCCACAGAGGTACATGAAAACAGCATCAGGAGCTCCCCTTAGCACTCAGCATGTTATTCACCAGAGAGAGCTTGTGGATTGCATTAATGGTTGTTTTTATAAGCGTCCTAGTACCAAAAAACTCATTTATTTTAACTTTCTGAGTAGAATGAAAGGTGATCAGATCCAAATAGCAACCATGAATTTTTAGTCCATTTGAAGTCCTAAAGCCCTGGGGCCTGTTGGTACTGTGATCGTTAGCAGAGCTGCAGGTAATCAATCGCCCTCTCCGTGTTTACGCAAGTGGAGCTGATGGATTACTCGCTGCTAACATGATGTCCAACGCTGCAAACATTTTGTTGTGGACAGTTCTCCAGAGCAGCCAGGGTGTGAGGCTAACAAGCACTCTGCCAGGGGGAGGGTATAGAAGCAGGACAGCAATTTTGAGGTTGTTTAGGTTAATATCGGAATTGTGATGTTCAAGTGACTCTTGAAGCCCCCAGAGCCTGTGTGTGGTGTACAGCACAGTCAAGGGCTCGTGGCCAACCCACCACACCTTCAGTGGCAAGAAACACATCATCCTTTCCTTCTACATGTCGTTTTCAGGGATGTCGTGCCCACATGTTTTGTGAGAAGGGAAAAAGGGTTTGCTGTCTTATCCTCATCGTACCCGGGGGAGCAGGAAGCAATTCCCCCTTTCCTCTTTGTTTAAACCTTCCCATCCAAAGCACTCCTCAGGAAATCGCTGATAGTGCAGATTTTACTGGTCCTACAGAAACCCAGGCCCTTCATATTCTCCACTGCCTGTTATCTCCTTTTATTTTATTTGCATATAAGGAAATAAATCTCTTTCATTACATTAATATCTCTTGTAAAATCTATGCTAATTTACAAATGAAGAGAGACAAGTTCACCTCTGGGCCATATGATGGTTGGTATGAACTGACATCCTCTGTGACTATTTCAAGCCTTAGACTGAATGATGCAGAGGGATAGACCACAGCTCCCTTCCCAGTCAGAAATGCTTTCAGGCAGAGGTGAAGCCCAGGGACTAGAGCATGCTTATTATTAAATCGATAAATCAATTTTTACTTTTTTTTCCCCAAAATGCCGCTTCTGGGAAGCGGGGAGCAACAAAAGCATCATTTTTCTCCAATCAAAGGCACCAAATAATTAAGAGAACTCTTTCATGCCATTTCCATGGTTCACACTGCCTGCAATCTGAAACCTTGGCACACAAGCAAAATAATCCAGAGTCCTGGCAAACAGCACAGACAAGACAGCTGAACTACTCCCAAGTGCCACAAGCTTTCTACAAGAGCCTTTTACAAGACACTATTAATTGAGGTTGCAGAGAGCAGCACTGGCAGTTACTGATGATCAGAAACCATAACCAGCTTGATCTATATGGATTTTTCTGCTGCTTTGAGACCAATTCCAGCTTTAAAATCAAATATCTGTTTGTCTTTACTGTCCTTTTTAGCACCTTACACAGCAAAAACCAATGCCAACAACAAAAGCAGTGAGGTACCGAACAAGGATGTTGATTAAATGTGCACAAACAGGCAGAACACAACTAACAACATCAACTGGTTTTCCAACCAGATTCTTGTGTCATCTGTAGCAGAGAAGCTGTAGTAGCTGCTTCCCAAACACATTCAAAGGGTAACTGCATTATTGCAATCTGACTGCATTTTTCAACGAACAAGCCAAACAGATCCAGAAGACAGTGGATGAAGTCCCACCACTTCCATAGGCTTCTCTTCCCAGCTTGGATCTGTGATCTTGTTATGCCCACATTATCTAGCAGTGAGAAGACAGGTCCTTTTTGATACCTTAGGATTTATTTTCTTTTATATTTAGACAAGCAATAACCGTCTCTAATAAGCATGCACAAAAACAACTGTACCCTCTATCCATGACAGTGTTTGGAACAGAAAGGTAAAAATTTCTATTGTCTTCTAGCTGCAACAGAAAGGTTAGGAAAGGTGCTGGGAGGCCGTGAATGTTCAGACAAGTACTCACAGACACCTTTTCCTAAGCAGTTGGACATCATCTGTTCTTTGTTTCTTTCCTTCTTTCTTTTTTTAAGATTTGACCTTTCTTGCTCCTGCTCTCCCAAGAAGCGGCCACATTGACTCCAAGTGACATTTCAGTCACTGACGTAGGGCTCAAATAATACATTATTAAAAAAAAAAAAAACACTAAATCAGTGAATGCCATAAAACTTCAAATGCTGCAGTTCTGACGCCATTGATCAGGGAAACAAAATCCCTGCTACAGACAGACACATTGGCTGGGCATATCTTGCTGAAGGATGCATAGGGAAGTAAAAGGGAAGGGGTTTTTCAGAGATGAAAAGAATAAAAGTCAGCAAGTCAAGAGTTCAACTGAAAGACATTTCCATTCTCTCAAAAAGAAAAAAAACATTTTTCTTTCCCAACTCATACCTTCATGTGCCATTTCAGACTCTCATATTCCTACACATAATTCTACAGACAATGAAAACATGTGCATATGTCACGCCAAGGCATCACCACGTGAACTTGTTTACCACTTAGCAAGACACTGACAGGGCAGATCTCTTGCAGCTATTCCCTTTCTGACAACACAAGTGAAAACTCCAGCATGAATGGGAATATGCTGCAGTTCATGTCAAGGAGAAGGGCAATTTCCATCCTTGTCTTTGGTATTCTGGATATTCATGCAAAGCTTTGCTTAATTGTCTGCTTGGCTGTTTAGTAACAACAGTCTCAATAACCATTTAATTTAATGATCAATTTTTTTAAATGAATACTTTAATTACACATAGTTGCTTGAGGCCCTGCCAACAATCAGCTGGTCTGAGTTTTAAAGAAGCAGATGAACGAGTACTGGATATAAGAGGAGCCTGAGCAATTTATGTCACTAAGTGGATTACTCTAAAACCAGCACAATACAGAGCAGCCACAGAGGGACTGAAGTCCCTACACTGGATTCTAGGAAGTCCTTAGCACACCAGAGAAAGGCTCTGCAGACTGTGGCATCAAATAAGATACCATATGTTGAAAGACAACGGTAATACTGGTGCCGTTATTTATCTATATTAAGGCAGCTTCTCCAATAGTGACTGTGGCATCTCTCAAAGATCTTCTTGACTCCGTATATACCCCTTTCAGATTTGAGCTGCACGGCCACATGGTTCCCCAGCCCACTGGGTCCCCAGCTGTGGGGGGACACTAATGCATGGCTCTCAGGGTCAGTAGGTGGATCAGCCCCAGAGCATCCTCCTTGGCAGGCGAGAAGAAAGCAGCACTTTCCTCCACCCTGGCCAGCTTGCTCAGGGCTGAGGCAGATGCAGGTTCGTGCCAAATGTGCAGCTGTGACAGAGAGCTACCCCAGGAAAGCAACTCTGCAACAACATCTCTTCTATGGCAGGACAACATTAATGAAATTCTGCTATGCAGCCAAAGTCCTGTGCTCGCTGTTGTACTGCTGAGCCACCAGCAATGCCCAGGGACAATAGCAACTCCCAGCACTCATCCCCATTCCTGCAGCCCAGAAGCACAGAGATGTGTCAGGCACATTTTCAGAGCCATGTGAATTCAAGAGCACCGATTCTAATATCCTCCAAGGACGAGTTTTCATCCTGAGGATCGGTTGCAATTTCATCTACATTTCAGTAAAATACTGCTGATTTCAATGGAGACCATCCTGATAAACGCCAGCGTACAGAGACGCAGAAGCAAATCTTCCCTGCAATCACCCAGGGCATGCAAAACCAAGAGGCATCTTAGCAGGATACATGAATGGCCTGATTGTGTCCGTTTTCAAGAGGGAATACATATGTATAGCGCTGTGATCCAGCTCAGCCTGTACAAGATTCTGCTCCGCTTGATGAGCAATCAGTCTGCTGCGGGAACAAACACATAATGACTGCTTTCAGCTGCTAGTGCCACTGCTTTTTCTGGAACAGGATAGAGGCCTGAACTGCAAATTCACATCTGGTCTTGTTGGAAATTAACTGAGAATCGAAAGGGGGTTGCAATTAGCCTTTGGAAAAACCTTCACTAATTCTCCACTATGGAAGAGGACACTAGAGCCCACAGTGACATTTCTGCGGGATTTGGTGGTATGTCTGGAATAGGGGGGTTTGTGTATTTATTTTAGGGAAAGACTATCTTCTGTCTGGCTTTGGTCTACAAAAGAATTCAGGAACAGCAACATTCCAAACATATGGTGATATTCATTTTCACAGCAAAATGCAATTTGATTACAGTTTCCCACTGTGTGCACTCAATTTCCATGAATGCTACTGGGATTAAGATTTTCATGGCTATTTTTTGCCATTTTCAGTGAAAACTTGCATCAATATTTGTGCACTTGTTTTCTTCTTGAAGTTCTACAGTTTTCTATTCTGCTAAAACCCCTCAGCCAGTTTAAGGTTCACAAAATTAATCCCAGAAAATTGGTTTCCAACATCTAGCTTGCTAGAATTTCTTAAAGGGGTCTTTATTTTTAACTGTTAAAAATCACCAATAAAATTCATTTCTTTTCACCCAGTTTAACTATACTTCTGTCCTGTCCCCAAACATCTGAGAGGATTAGCCAAATCCTAGTTCTGGTCAAGGAAGAATAAAAGTACGGCATCTCCCTACTTTTCTACCAAGGAAATAAGTTAATACAAGGAGAGGAGGAAAAGACCTCTAATTTCTAGTACTGTTGGTATCAGTATTATAATCTGTTGTTCAAAAGCACAAGCTGCAAATCACCATTCTTGGACAAGAAAGGGAGATGTCTCAAGGCCATCCTGCCTCTTGCTCTTCCAGGGGGTCAGCACCATCCACCGCTCTTGTCTCAAGGCTACACTTTATGTGGCAACGTGGCTCCTAATAACTACTGGGAATTATCTACCTGGTCCACCCGGTGCTCAAAAACCTCCATGGCTGCTCCTGACAATGCCACTGGAGAGGCTCAGGTGAAAGGGACTGAAAAGAAAATCCTTCTCATTCGTATTTCTACTAAGTATTTTGGATGGTTTGCTGACTCATTTTGCAGTTTAGCTTGCAGCAAACTCAAAATTAAGTTACTAGAGAATAATGACCATTAAGTGACTGAGATTGCTTTATTTCTCTGAGCCTTAGCAACAATGATTTCACTTGCCTGTTGCCATAACAACTAGGGCATGCACATCAAGGTCACTAAGCCCACTTTGCTTCTTGCCTGTAGCTATGTCTCTGATGGCTTACATGCCTCATTTTTATTGTAGATTCGTACATGATGACTAGGAAAAAAATATACTTTTTCATCTTATGAATAAACAAGCACATGAAGATGAGCTTTTCTCAAGGTAAGGGAAAAGGGACAAAAGACAAAGCATTTATGGGAAGTGTTCACTTCATTCTTAACGGAAAAGCAATTCTTAAAAAAAAAAAAACGTATACATGAGGTCCAAAACATCTAACACACAAGGAGTCAAATCAGCAGTCCATTCTCCCTTATAAAGATGGTGAAAGATTTCCTGAACAGTATGTGAATGCAAGTTCCTTGATTTCCAAGAGGATCTACCAGCCTGCCTCAGAACTTTACATGAGGTCCCTGATACTGAAGAAATCTGACCTTGATGTTAAAATAATTTCGATGGAAGCACCCCATTTAGTGTTAACTTAAGAAGCTACAGTGCACAGCTGCTCACTGAGAGACATTGGCCAGAAATAAGCTGGCAGTGGAAAGCAGGACAGGACCACTAAGCTGGCTGATGAACTGCAAAGCCCCCAGTCAGGTGAGAAATCACTCACAGCATCATTTTCCTTAGTTATTTCTTTCACAATTTTTAACGGATGCAATTTTTACTCCAGAATATTTACACCTCACACATCATTTTCATTGTACAGAAGGGTTATAAAACATTATTTTAATACAAGTGAACTGCATTCATTTGTCTCGTAAGTCAACTGGAGACACTTTCAAAGGAAATTCTAAGCTCCTATATTACCAGAGCATTTTTTCTGCCATGGGGAAAGAGAGAAAAGAATTATTCTGTCTGAAATTTATAAATAACTTTGCCACCTCTTCTTATAGCAAGTTGATTACAGCAGCCAGTGAATGAAAGATTTCACTGTTTGTCAGCTTTACACCAAAAATACCAGCAAAAAAGATGAAAAGTCCAGAATTACAGAGGGATTTATGAGGCACTAAATACTTCTGTGAATCAGGACTGAAATGTAGTTTCATATATGTGTGTGTAGCTGTTGGCTATGGGACAAGCTAGATACAGACAAACAGACAGCCACACTGACAGCCAGCCAGACTGGAGCTGGACCAGAAAATGTCAAATTTAAGTTTTGTTTTCTCATTTTCAGTTGGTCCCAGCTGGTTCCAGCAGAGATTCTGGTCCAGCTCACCTCGTATCTTGTTAGACAAGGCAGAGAAGTAATTTCATCTTCCACACAGGAAACAGAAGAAAGGGAATTGCTGATGATCGTACAAGCCCACCAGGACAAGATGAAGAACTTACCACGTTTGGGGACTCTCAGACACGCAGCCGATAACACATTGTGTTATCAAGTTCCTGGCTACACAGCAACGAGTTATTTTGGAGTTTACAGCAAAGAACGGCTGCAAAAGAATTGGTTGATTTTCTTGGTTGTTATTCTATACTGGATGATGTTCTTTATAAAGTTAGGAGGCAGAGGTGCTCTTGGTAACAACTACTGCCACGAGCAAGTTCAATGCACACAAGGAAATACAATTTACTGACTAGTTAAATGCTAAATGTCAAATTTAGGGCTTTCAGGAATAATCCTATGGCTTATGATGGGATGCATTGCCTTCTTAAAAAGATTTGTGAGAGCTGCCATGCTCCAGGTGATGCCTCGGGAGAAGGTGCACGCTGCCTGCCAGGCACCGAGGAGCCGGGGAGCTCCGGGCAGCACAGCAGGACCAGGCAGAGGGGCTGGACATGGCATGCAGGATTCGGGCAGCCCTGGAAGCGGTGGGGAGCTGATACCAGCCCTTTCTACAGGGCACGGTGCATCAGGGACCAGAGGGATCCTCATGGAGTTCACTGGAGCCCCCAGGAAGGTGGTAGGTGAAGGCGAGCACAAGGGCAAAGTCTGTCTTGCTGAGGATACGTAAGGTTGGGGAGAAATTGATCTCTGAGCCCTTTAATTTATTAATCAGATCTAAGTTTATCATTTTCAAAAGTTGTCTTATTTAGTGTATGTTCAAGACACCCAACGCTAGGCCAAGCTTAACAATTCAAAGCCCCTTTGATGTCCTTAGTGTACTCCGTTTACAGGAAAGTCCCAGAACGTCCACCCCAGAGCCCTGGCTGACTCCAGGTCCCACCACAGACAAAACACTAAATAGCTAAAATAGAGCCAAAGTCTCAGTATATCTGCCTTGAAATCAAGGGACCTTACCCAGTTCGTGTTTGGCGAGATGCAGCCTGTAAAGCTGCAGATGACTACAGGTGTTCAAAGTGTGGTGCTTAATGCCTTTTGCCAGAAAATAATTTGAGACGTATCTCAGGGAAACGGTACATTCAATTGCTGCGGATTCTGTTGCTTTCCACAGAGTATCCCTTGTTATTACTTTAATAACCAAAGAGGAAATCCTGTTAATCATAAGTTGTAAGGTTGTATGAGTTGACAGCTGTGATATCACAGCTGCCGATAGCTCTGCACAGGCACGACGAGATAGCAGATAGCGCACGTCGTGATTTTCTATAGGAAATTGAACTGGATACCCAATTTTCATCATGTACTCGCTATCCCCCTGACAAAAAAAAAAAGTCATGTCTCTCTTCTCCTAGCTATTAAAACAAATATCTTGCTCCTACAATCAGGTGCCAACATACAATTAAGAACATGCAGGTGCCAATCATTGATTACCACTGCTTAAGTTAGCAAAGGGTTAAACAGAAAGAAAATTAACCAAACAAGAAGTCAGCCCGGAAAGAAAGTAAAACAAATAACTGAATTAAATCCATCTTTGTTGGTGTGAACTCAGATAGCCTGATCTTTGCCATTTAAAAAAAAAAAACAAAAACAAAAAAAAACCAACCAAACAAACAACAAAACAAGCAGTTCCAGCAGCCTGAGCTTGCCTGCAACATCAATAAGCTTTTCTTCAGACAATTGTTTAAAGCGCACAGTTCATGTGCCAATTAAAGCACCAATATGGCAAAACGAGGCTGGTTTTGAGACTCCTTTGTGGAACGAACTTCCTAAAACAGCAGCTATTAGGAAGCTTTAACATCTAAGCACACACCCATTACAATACACGAAAGCAGAAAGTCATCCTGTGCAAACTGACCAAAGCCTGGTGAATTTTTTAAGCGCTTTATAATTTTAAATGACACCGGGTGATCTTCTGTTTTCACATCACTTATTGCCTCTGACACACACAATTCGTTACCATGCTTTGGGTCAGAAGTCAACAGAGCAAAGCTGAATTACAGCAGGCAGGAGGGTTTGCCTCCTCACTTACATACCCTCTGCAGCGTCCAGGCAGTCTATGGCCTATAGCTCCTATAGGTGCTATAGAAATAGAGGTGGTTGCTGTCCCAGAAGGATGCTGGCTAATGGACATGGCCCCATCCTTCTTCCTCCAAGCCCTGAAGGAGGCCGCTGAAGGCTCTCACAGAGAATTAAAGGACTTTTTGCAGTGCAAGGAAATTCCTGAGAGGAAAGGGAAAACCAAAATGTTAGTGAGACACCACTGTTAGTGGCCAACACAGGAATTTTCCTGGAGTAAGAGAACAACAGTAAAACAAAACACAAAAACATGGCCGAAAGACACGGAGAAAGCTAATGAAATGTCTTATTTTGGGAGAGACTGGGGGGTCAGCAATTTGGGCTGGGAGCATGGAGGACATGAGAGAAGCCTCCACTGCCGGTACATAAGGCAAACGACTCGTCAAAAAACCACAGCCACCCCTGCAGCTGCTGGGCTGGTCAGCCTTGCTGCTCCAGACACCCTGAGCACTCACCTCGAATAATAACTTTTAATTTCACTGTAGATGCCTGATGATGGCGCAAAACCATGCTCTTTGTTTAAACTAGTGCTTTTTACCTTCTGTTTAAGTAGAGCCTGCTGGGACTTTGCAGGGATTTTGGGGGGGCTCTTTGCATCCTCACCCAAGGAGGGACAGCAAGCCCCCACCACACCACACAGACGGTGGCCAGAATGGTGACATGTCTCCTTGGGAAGGTCCCATGAGATGGCCTTGTACCATGAGTCTCTGGAAAGGAAAGGTTTCATTTTAATTAACTCATATCCAACCTTGCAGAAGTTTTGCTGCCCAAAACTTTATGGAATACTTCAAGATTAACAGTGAAATAAGAAGAGACTTGACCTGGAAAAAGTTCCAGCTCAGGCAAAATTTATCTTTTTTTTTTCCTCCTCATTTTTAGCAAATGTAGTGATGACTGGGTATTATAGGTACAGCTCTGCCCAGAAGCATTAGCTATTAGTCACCTCATGATAATTAGTCATCTCAGATACCATTTTTAAAGCCCTCAAATAGCTCCATCTGGTTGTTACACTAAAGTCTTGAAGGGGGCCTCAGTGCAGGAGAACAGGCTCCCGTACTGCAGGGAACCCAAGAGAAATGGTGCAACGAAATAACAGCCCAGAGCTGGCAGATGAACTGCCCACCTCAGGTCTTCGTTCTGCAATTAGGGACAAAAGACACAATCCCCTTTTTCCAAGTGCTGCAAGACCCAGGCAGGTAAAAGCACAAGGCAGAAAATGTCATTTTCACTCTTGATATGCTCCATGGCAAGCAGGGACCATGGAGCCCTGGTAGCATCACTATGGGCTGTGACAGTCCCTCACCTTCAGGTCTGCTTGTAGGAGGGCTGTCTCCTGCATGGGTGATGGGCTGAGGAGCCCCACGGAGCTGGCAGTGTTCCCCCATCCATGAACCATGTGGGTCCAGACCTTCCCTGATACACTTTCCTCTGCAAGAAGGAAAAGAGAAAAGGAAAAAAGCAGGTTCAGAGATTTTTGCCCCCCCCCCCCCCCCCCCCCCCCCCACCCCAATCAAACTTTTATGATTAATTAAAAGAGAGAATGAATCTCTTGGGAAGGAAAGACATTAACCTTATCAATTATTTGAACAGGGTGGAATGCAGTGACATCAGTGGCTGATGATGTAAATCTAAACTAAGCCACTGTCTGGACACTGGGGTGGTTTTTTTTGTTTGTTTGTTTTGGGGATTTTGAGGGTTTTTTTTTTTTTTTGGTTGGTTGGTTTTTTTTACAAAAGGGAGAATGTGTGTTGGTCAACAGTGAGACCAATCAAGTCTCCAATTAATCTCTGCAAAGTGGCATACCTCCTAGTTGTTCTGTGTGCAACCATTTCCTCAGTCCCGACCACTGGTATAGAAAATAGGTTGCTGAATGAGCCGCTGAAGAAATCTTCTTGTCATGAAGAACTCATTAGGTCAGCAATAAAGTGATTTATCAAAGACTTGGATTTCAGCCATCAGCTTCACTTGTACAACAGACTCAGTTGCAGCGTTTCGAGCAAAGGCTTACAAATTACCATTATAATCCTGTAAGCATGCCTCATCTACACCAGCCAGTTCCTGACCAGTGAAGTGGAGACTGAGAAATACAATCCTTTCTGACCTCTATTATATGCTGTCAGCCATCCAGAGGTGATGCAACGAGTGGAGCAGATATTAATATTTCTGAATGGTGATGAAAGGGAGCTCACATTCTGGAAGAGATGCTAGAAGGAATGGGAGATTGCTTTACGCAATCTTAACTTTTCCCGAGGCTCCTCCGCCTGATCACAGCAGCCCTGTTGCAGACGAGACCTTTGCAGGAGTGGACATTCTCCTGGCACGTGTCAGCGATCAGCTCAGTCTTATGCAGCACCTGACCTTATATAATCCACTATGCGTCTGATGATATTTTTCAATTCCCTCAGGTTGAAAACTGCCTTTCCCACGTCCATCAGAGTTGTGTTTCTATGCTAATCCCATTCTCCTGTCTGCCTGAGCTGCGGGAGCAAAGCGGAAAAGGTGGGGAGGGAGGCGTTTTCTTTAAAAAGTCAAAAACCTAAGTTTCCATGGTCTGTAACATTGGATCGAGTTAATCTTTTTCAGCTGTGTGTACAACTGGTATTTTTCTTGCAAAATAGATTTACTTTTCTTAACTAAGTTGCTTTTCAGGCAAGAAGAAAACCCACTGCAAAGCACAGCTTCAGGAACGAGCCAAACCCGTGCCCACGCACACATACTGTGTTTAATTTTCCATTCTTTGCTCTGCCTCTGATCCTTTCCCACCACCAGCTGGGTCTTGCAGCCTCTCCTCACCACCTTTCCCTCTCTTCCACCAGTTTTGCCCATTGGAATTCCTTCCCCTTCTGCCAGCATTCCCCTTTCTCTCAGGACGTGAACTCGGTTACATCAGCATTGAACTTTCAAACCCGTCATGTTCAAGTGGATTCAAAATTAGTCAAAACAAGCTCGTCCATCAATAGCTTTTAATGTCAAGAGCTCCAAGGGCAAAGGTGGGGGTGGAAGGCAGGGCCACGGTGCATATTCAGGCAACAATGAAAACGTTGTCAAAGAGCAATTAAGTGTGCTCCTGTGACAGGTTGGCACTGCACTTTTTCTACTGTGAGAGAAGTCATAAAACATTTACAGCTCACCCAGCACCAGCAGCATCGAGTGCCTTTTACATCCAGCCTGCATCTCCTCGGCAATCAGAGGAGACCCAAACCTGCCTTGTGCCAAATGGTAACTGCATTTTTAAATAATATTAATCACCTTTTATCATGGCTTTTCAATTCGCTGAGTCAAATGTCATATTCTCATTTGCCGAGCAACCTTCTTAGCTGTGCTGCAAGCATTAATTAAATGGACAGATGGAATTTGTTATCATATATTTGAGCCACAAAGCATAAACATAAATAAAGGAACTTCTTTCTTTACTCATATTAGTCTAAAATAATTCGTTCTTTTCCAAACATTCATAAGGAATATGACAATAACACTATGTTTAAGAGTTTAATAAGAGTCAAAACCCCATTTTAGGCAGAAGAATCTGTACTCCCTTTGTATTTAGGGCTATTAAAGTTATTTCCACGTACACGGGATACTGTACTTTAACATGTGAATCTGGGAGGATTCGGCTGCTGCAATCCTACCTGGTATGAAAGTCAGGGGCTGAATTCTAAGAAGAGATGAATTGAATGAAAGCAGCTGAAGAGGCTGCTTGGCAAACAGCACGTATTTCCACCAAGACCTGAGCACACCGGGTAAGATTTCCATAAGGTGAAGAACATGGCTGTAAGCCAGATAAAATGGAAAGTAAAAACAGCATAAAGAATTGAATATCTGAAGACAAATGAGTGAGCTGATGCTCCCTGCATGGCTGAAGGACTGAGTATGTTATTGACTGAGACAACAGAGTTTTTGGACAATACGGGAAATCAAAGAGATGTCAGGGAGCAGGAGTTCCAGCATCATTCTGCATCCCCTCCTTTCCAAATGAGGGGAGTGAAGCAGAAATTTGATAACAGAGAAATGCTTATGCCTTCAGTGCTGGGAAAGAAATCCTTTTGTGTAAAGAAAGTGCTGTGGACAAAACACGCAGAATGAAGGACTAAGAGCCCGTTCCTTAATGCGGTGCCTACCTGTGTGGGAACAGCTCCCGCTATTCTCCCGACTGGGCTGCTCACCCCACGGAGGAGAGACCAGCTGCATCCGGACTGCTCCTCACCAGCCTCTGCGGCTGCAGGCAGAGGCAGGAACAGAGCTGCTGATCAAGACAGACTAAGCAAAAGGTATTTGTATCCATTAGTGGAAGGGCATATCAAAGTCCAAGCTTGCTGAGCACTTGATTTGGTCCTTAGTCAGCCCAGGAGAGTTCAGCTACACCCAATGCCCACAGGTGCTCAAGAAGAGCATTTGTTATCAACGCCTTCCCAGAGCAGGAGGCGAGGGAGTAACTTCAGTCTCACTTTATGACGGCGCAAGAGTTACTTAGCTTCATAAATAGCCACCTCTGGCAAAGCTAGGACTGGAAGACATGGCTCCTGGGTCTTGCTTCAACAGCATAAGCACTGCCCCCCATGTGGAGCCATAGCCCTGAGCACGTGTCAGCGCACCAAAGCTAGGGACAGGCCATCCCATTGTACCCCCCCTCCTAATCTCTTCTCCAGCAATTCTGCACATATTGATTAGGTCTGTGCTGTTCACTCATGGTTGATATATCCTTCCAACAGCTCACTATGGGAAACTCCAAATCGCTTTATTCAACCATCTCCTATACATTTACCCAGCAGCAACCTAATAATGATATGAAATTAAAAACACATTACCTTTATCTGCAATTATCCCATTACAGAAGCAGGCAAGTGCTGCAGAGGCAGTCGTCACATTTTTACAGCAAAACTACTTTAAATAAAAATTACAGGGAGGCAGATTTCCTATCTGCAGAGAGATAAAGTAGGTCCTTTCAGAGCTTTGGCTGGTTTGTGACAGGAGGTCAAATGAAGATGTGGGAAGACTAAAGTCAGTGTTTCCAGGTGACCTGCATTTCCCTTATCATTGCAGCCTTTGTCACCTGTAGAAGATTATTCAATAGGTGTTTTGTGTTTTTGTCTCTCAGCCAAGATCCATCTTCCTCCAGGACAAGCAGACAATTCCAGAAAATGAAAGGGCACCTGCTGGTCTCACCCTTTTGTGGAGGGCTTGTCCACTTTTTCTCACTTCTCCACATGGCAGAAATAAAAGTGCAGCTTCTATCCTGTAATACAAATGAGAAATGTACCCATATGACATTTCTTGTGTCAAGCAGAAACATCACATTGGGAATGGGGGAGGCAAATGTAGGCGATATAGACTGAAAAGAAGAGCATTAGCTAGACAGACGAGTACAGTGAGAAATCAAGTAAGAACTATCCAGTCCATTTCCCCACAGCTCCGGGCAAACATGAAACCATGTGGTCCAAAATTCACTCCTAAATCTTTTTAGCATGCCTACTCCAAGCCACCCATTTCTCATACCACAATGGGCATTTCTAGGCACTAAGCTGTTGGGGAGAGAGACTGGAAGATCTGCTTTCTGTGAGGACTTTGCAGCTTTCTGGCTGTCTTGCAGAGGTGGGAATGCCAAGATCAAAAACTCCATTGCTTATTCTAGTCCTCACCAAGGGACACTGGATCCCAGGCCCTTTGGAGCATCCAGAAAAAGAAGTGTCAGAGCATTGGGGTTGCTTCTACAGAACATTGCAATGTTCTTGCCTCTTCCCACCCATGTAAATTGAAATTTTATTTTGCAAAAATAGGACACAATGTTGATTCCAACCTTTGCAATGGTGTGGAAGTCCCACTTCTGATCATCTCTCCCAACAGAGGCTCCATCCAAAGGGAAGATGTCCTTGAATACCCTCTTTTCCCTGATGAGTAAAGAGCTTTCCCCATCTGCTATCTGAGCAAAGACAAGAGCCCAAGCCTTGTGTCAACACGTTCCCAGCCTCCTTTTGTAACATGGAAATGATGGCAGTTGCTGCATGCGAAGCTGAAATCAAATGAATAAATGAATGTCAACAGACTGTGGGTAGAGGCACGGAGGTTGCATAACAGAGTGACTACAAGTGCACAGATGCAGTGGAGCCAAATTGGGTGCTGAGTGGATTGTCAGGGCTTGTTTCTGAGGGATGCACACCTAGTCATTTCACAAGCACAGCTGTCAGCCAATGAATTATTCCCAGTGAATTAAGAAACAAAAAATATAGTCCTCTACTCATCCAGTACTCATGCAGGCCATTTGGAGGGAATATTTTGTGACATCTCTAGGTAAATGGGATGGTGAATTATTATGGAATGGCTCCTTTTCCCTGCAGGAACAAGGTCTTGAGATATCATACAAAATCCCTACTATGTCAGTGTCAAACTCAATAATTCTCTCAAAAAATATTATTACCAGCTGCACGTTTGGCATTAATGTCACACTAAGGGCACAACTGCATAGATGAGGACTGACAGACTTCTGCTCTGTGCCCTGTCCAGATGCAAATGAATTCTGCTCCAGAAGCAGATAGCCATGTTAGGAGGAAGACAGCTTATCTCAAGAAGCAAGGCCAATTTTTTTTTGCCATGACACAATTTTCTTGGTCCTATTTGTCTCCCATTTAGGTGTTTTTCTTGCCTATGAGTCTTTTAACTTGAACTGGAATGCTTTCTTTTTATCCTCCTCTTTTACAGCAGAAGAGGAGACCTGTACCAACACTGCTTTAACAAACATGGCAACAGCTTCTTAAATAAACAGCACACTTCTGCGCCTCGTTCCTCTCAAACAGAAACGCTACTTCAGCTTCTTTGTGCCACTTCCCCTCCAAAACTGCAGCACCAGCAAAGCAATCAACAAGAGCGTGAAGTAATATTGCATACAGAAGACCTGTTTCATTCTGAACAAACACACAAATAACCTCCATTTTGAGAAGGAGGAATGCACAAACACTTAGAAGCTAATTCCCAAACCCAGCAAGACAAAGGCAGAGTTAAAAGACTCAAAACACCTGAGCAAGCAAAACAGTCTCTTATCCCTTGCTAAAGCAAACACAAAGACGAATCACATTCACTTTTCAACCTGGCAAGCCAGCCATAATATATTGCCTGCCACAGCAATGATGATTGTTCTTGTGCTCTCCACCTCAGCCTGATACGCACTTGGCAGATTCATAACTCTTTCAAGCTCTCCAAGATAAACACACGGGCGCATTTCAATTATAACATTCCTGGGAGTGCCCAACATGCTTCCCCCGCATACCCAATGCAATGGTGGATTTGGCACCCCCACCCCAGGGACACGGCCTGCAAGTCAGGTCCAGAAGGGTTCCTTGTGCTTCTGGAAGCTTCCTTTCTTACATGAGGATGGGTCCGTGTCAGTGACAACTGCCTCTAGCATCCTCCAACATGCCATCCCCAGGCCCAAAGGGGCTGCTGTGTTGTGGTGGCCACCAGCGCGTGTGACAGGGACAACTGAAAGTCCTGCTGCATGCTGACCTCACCGGCATTTTTGGTAGCCCATCTGTCCTCCCCTTCTCCATGCCCAGTGGTTGAGGAGCGACTTCTCAGCTTGACACCTGCTTCCCGTGTCCAAGCCCCAGCCTGGGCAATCCCCTTCAAAGGCTGAACTGCCACGAGTGATGTACTTCATGGGAAAAAAGAAAAACACCCTCACCTAAAGGCATCAAGCAGTTTAGAAAAGCCGTCTCCCTCTTCACCCTAAGCCACAGGGGACTGACTGTGACAATCAGCTGTTATCAGGAGAGATTGCTGAGGTGGGAACTGCCACAAGTGATGTACTTCATGGGAAAAAAAGAAAAACACCCTCACCTAAAGGCATCAAGCAGTTTAGAAAAGCCGTCTCCCTCTTCACCCTAAGCCACAGGGGACTGACTGTGACAATCAGCTGTTATCAGGAGAGATTGCTGAGGTGGGAAGGGCATCCCACAGTTCAGAGCTGGTGTTTGCAGCTCCAGCTAAAGGCTGACAAGAGCCAGGAGAACAGAAGAGAGCAAACTGCGTTTAGGTAAGGGCAGGTGATCTGATGGATTCAAATCTTGATTGAAGGAACTCATTAGATTCACTTGTCTGACAGTAGAAAAAAAAACCAAAACAGTCTTTAGCCGTGTTTAGCATGCAGGAAGTCCTGGGGGGATGGGGGACTGCATACATATGTGCACGCATACAAAATATACTGCAGGTGTCTAGTTTCTAAGACAGCAACCAGTGCATTCGGAAGTGAGAATCTGCTCAGGATTGTCAGATCTATTGCTACCAAATACATCTGCCCCTGTACAAAATGCAGCGGATGGAGCAACCCTCCTCCAGCCTCTGTGCCAGCCATCTCATCAGTCCCGAGCTGACTCCAGCACTGCAGCCGGGTGGGAGCACACCAAGTTTTGCATCCTCAGCTTCTGGATGGCCATCGCTTGGTTCCCAGCTGGAAGGGCTCTAAGAGTTCCTGCTCAGCTTGGCCCCGGCTCCTCTGCAGGTCCCAGATTTGGAGAGCTGCAACAGCTTCCCCATCAGCTCTGCGAGCCAATGCCACCCTCTCTAGCACCCTTGAACTGCCCTGATTGCCCCAGCAAACATATGTGCTGCAGCGCTAGAGCCAGTGAATTGTCCCTGACACAGTGCATGCTACTCAGAGGGACTCTGTGGGGTCAAAGTCCCCCTGTACCCAGCGGCTTACCAAGAGACCCTGCTCAGCAAGGCTGGGCTGATCGGATACTAAGCCTGAGAGCCCATCTCAACAACACCCAGTAGATCAGGGATGGTTCAAACATTCCTGGTGAAATATTCTGCCTCTCACAAAAGATAATAGCTTCTACAGCCTGTGAAGTGTGACAGATGCATCCTGCATTTTTACACAACAGTACTGGCTGATATACTGCCTTCATTTCACTGCTCAACTGGGCCAAAATCAAGGGAGACACTTGGACTGTTCTCTTATCATGTTTACTGCCTCCTCCTCCTCCTTACATCCTACTATTGTCAAGATATTCTAGAAGTCCATCATTTTGTCCTGGTCATAGGAGTAAATACAAACTGGAGTCTTCACACCATTTAATTTTAGGTCCTTGAGATCAGAACTTAACACAATGAATGTGGAGAAGGAAATTCTCCAGACAGTGGATATAGCAACTTCATTTAGGTGCTGCTCATGCCATCCCAGCAACCTGCCAACCGACACGTCTGGGGTGAGGTTCTGTAATTATCCTTTCTTCTGAAAACTCAGTCTCAATTTATTAATCTTTAGAGGAAGGGCAAAATAAAAAAGAATACCCCATCCAAAAAAGAGCAAGTACATTCTCACTAGCCTGGGACCCAAGGTCTGTGTGCCCTCTGAGCTTTTCTTACAATAATCAAGCACTGTAGGGTGCACTTGTTTTGTGATTTTCTCAGAGGCGTGTTGGGGAATGGCCTCCCTTCCCATTGACTTCTTTTGTGTTTCTGAATAATAATAAAAAAAAAAAAAAAACCAAAGAAAGAAATCTCTCACCTTGTCGATATTGACCCTGATTTGTTAAAGGTCCATTTGCCAGGCGTAATACATTGCTGCAGTGTCAGCATATGAGGATTTATGCTTCCCTGTAAAGATAGGTTCATTTCAGAAACCCAACGATCTTTAGTTACTGGACTTTGGTCTGTTCTTTCAACTCTACTGTAGTATAAAACGAAGCTGTAATCAGGTGCAGGGAGTAACATGCCACACAACATAGTGACACAGGGTAGTTTTCCATGAGGGGATGCTGGTAGTGAGACAGACCAGTAAGACAACGTGATCAGCAACTGAGGAGCAGCAAATGACACAGGGGCTGGTCCCCCCAAGCCGGCCGGGCCCGTCTCCTTCCCCCCCCAGCAAATGACACAGGGGCTGCTCCCAGCAGCCAGGCTGGTCCTGTCTCATCCCCCTTCAGAACCTCCCCTGGGACCCTCTGGCCCATGGGTCCCACTGAAACTGGGCTGCCTCCATTGCTTCAGAACCTCCTCCAGGACCCTTCCTGCTGTAACGATGAACCTCGCTGCCCCCCAGCCTGGCCGCTGGGACCCAGACTTGACAAGGAATTGCTGCCTCTGCAGCACAAAGTGTTTAGTCTCTAATGCTAATGCGCTGGCATCAAGCACCTGGCTCAGAGTTCGGTCCTTTGCCAGCAACGCTCTTGCTCCGGCAAAAAGGCCACCAAATGGTGGCAAGCAGCTGTGCACTGATGTGCACATTATTTCAGATGGGGAAGAATATCTGCTCTGTTTTCTCTTCAGTAAGGGCAGATGAGGTGTCTGACAGGCTGTTGTCCCTATTTGCACAAGCAGACTCGTACTTAACCCGACGCAACGATCCCTGCCCACGCATCTCGCCTCCCCACCCCTGTCCATGACAATAAGAAAGTCTTTGGCTGTCTCTCCAGCAGAGGAGCATGAAACCCTCCCTCGTCCAGCCACGAACCCTGCTGCAATCCAGGCCTCCTGCCATTAGGATGAACACTGTTCATCCAAAAGACCCCCCGGTCCCTCCTGGCCATGCCTTCAAGCCCAGTTTCCTGCTCGTTCCTGCAGAGTCCACAGGTACTCGGCCCATGCCTTCTCCATCCCTCGCCACATCTCACCCCACTGCAGAGTCACCCTGATTTACGCCATGCTCTGCGAGAGGAAGATCAGGCTCCCCGACTCCACCAGGAATCTCATACCATCCCTGAAAGCTGACAGCAG